>NC_080718.1:26893156-27105656 GCF_019097595.1 Hemibagrus wyckioides | reverse complement strand
TAATGTTTGTTAGATTGCTAATTAACAACAAACAGGGTAGCTAATGGTAACTGTTAGTTAGCCTATTAGCATTGGACATGCTACATAGAAAAGTTAAGTATATAGCAACAAACATACAAATGTTTTAAGTTAAGTAGCTAGCCAGGCTGGCTATGGTTAGAATAACTGTAATATTGTATAATTTAAGCTAGTAGACAAGTTTACTGGCAAACTAACTAGCTAACACATTGTCGCTACCCTTTTTGATACACTTGTCATTTGGTAAAACCAGGATGATTAAAGTTCTAGCACAGGTTTAAGGCTAGTTTTCTTTAATGAGATAAACCTTACTTAGCTTAGATTGGTACATGCAGCTTAGCATTAAGAGATAATTCTGTAAAGAGATTTTTTTAAACAATATTATAAATCACATTAGCATAGGAACCGCGCGGTCTTACCTACAATCATATGGTTGCAGACGTCACAGAAGTGCGGCTTCTTGAAGGTGTGCTCCAGGAAGGTGTGAGCTGTGGGGTCGGGTGGACGCGGCGCACGAGACGGCGAGCAGATGGTCAGGGGAAGTCCAGACGGCGTTATGGGAGGCGGAGTCAGGGGCGGGACGTAACAGGACTCAAGCGGAGCCGACACGGACACGCCGATGGTGCTCAGCTGCCCCGTGCTGCTGCTGTTGCTGACCTCGGGACACGGACGCTGGAAGAAGTTGTCGGCACTTTTGCTGCGGAGGCTTTTGGTCCTGAAGGAAAGCGAGCGCTTCAGCTTCTGAAGCTAAAAGAGAAACAGGAGAGAAAAATGTCTGATACACAGCGAGAGTGTGAGAACGTTCCACTACCGGAGCTAATGACCAGCTCTGGAGCTAGCATGTGCTTTGCTGAGCTAGCATATGGTTTGGTCTAGCATGTTGTTTGATTAGCTAGCAGGTAGTTTGAAGAGCTAGCATGGTGTGATGAGCTAGCATGTATTATAATAAACTAGCATGTAGTTTAATGAGCTAGTATGTAGTATAATGAGCTAGCATGTAGTTTGATGAGCTAGTATGTAGGTTAATGCCCTGGTATATGTAGTTTGATGAGTTAGCATTTAGTTTGTTAAAGTAGCATGCAGTTTGGAGAGCTAGCATGTAGTTTGATGAACTAGCGTGTAGTATAGTATAATGAGCTAGGCTGTGGTGTGATGAAGTACATGTGTAGCATGTACTTTGAAGAGCTAGCATGTAGCTTGGAGAGCTAGCATGTATTTTGATGAGCTAGCATGTAGTATAATGACATGTAGTTTGATGAGCTAGTATATAGTATAATAACCTTGCATGTAATTTGGTGACCTAGCATTTACTTTAAAGAGCTAGCATGTAGCTTGATGAACTAGCATGTGGTACAACAAGCTAGTCAATCAATCCAGATGAGGCAAAGAGCTAGAAATTTCTAGAAAATTCGAAGATTCAAATCACTCGGAAGACGTGTTCAGTATGATGTACAGTGCAGTGGATTACATCAGAAACAGGGCTGCCTTCAGCCAATCAGCTTTCAGCAGGAATCTCGGACAGTTATTACTGATCTATAACATGTTTATGCATGATTATTTTCCTCTGTGGATCTAGATGTTTTTTGTGAAACTGGAGCTAATAAATGAATCCCGAAAGATGTCCTTCTGATCCGATTGAAGCTGAAAATAAAACGCTGCTCTATTCCTGACTCCGGATCTCCGTACATGACGCTCATCTGCCGCTTTTCCCCAGAACACATTTATCGAGTGCCCCACTTCACCCAGATAACGGATTCATCCTGCTGAAATCCAGGCTCCGGATCTGTCCGGTTCCCATCCAGAACTCCTCATCAGGGCTTAATGAAGGACCGGCGAAGGTCCCACTTGCTCCGGAGTTATTAATGAAGTGCAGATCAGGGGGGACCAGGACGGCGAGAGATGGAGAGAGGAGACAGGTTATCATCTGTCTCTCCTGATACATAACCTCTTTATGAGCCGCACATTACCCAGGACATCAATCACTCGTCTAAATTAGCTGACAAAGTCCAGCAGGATCCGAGTTGGTCTAAAAAAGATCTCCCCCATGCCGCTAAGCCGGGCCGGTTAAGGCGAGATTAGAAAACGGAAAATTAGGGGCGAAAATGAAAACGCAGATGGATTAGTCTGATTTAGATGTCTCAGACGACATGTCAGACATCATCCCCTGGTCCAAATTTACACTATATTGCCAAAAGTTTTGGGACACCCCTCCATATCACTGAATTCAGGTGTTGTTTTTCAGGGGTTGGGCTCGGCCCCTTAGTTCCAGTGAAAGGAACTCTTAATGCTTCAGCTTCATACCAAGACATTTTGGACAATTTCATGCCCCCAACTTTGTGGGAACAGTTTGGGGATGACCCCTTCCTGTTCCAACATGACTGCACACCAGTGACCAAAGCAAGGTCCATAAACTTCACAGAGTCCTGACCTCACCCCCATAGAACACCTTTGGGATGAATTAGAGTGGAGACTGCGAGCCAGACCTTCTTGTCCAACATCAGTGCCTGACCTCACAAATGCGCTTCTTGAGGAATGGTCAAAAATTCCCATAAACACACTCCTAAACCTTGTGGGAAGCCTTCCCAGAAGAGTTGAAGCTGTTATAGCTGCAAACGGTGGACTCCATACAACTCCATATTACATTCATGTGCATGTGAAGGCAGACGTCCCAGTTTTTCTGATTCTGAATCAAACAGTCTTGATTCAGACTGACGGATGTGATTTAGGTTAAACCGTGAATCAGTTTATTATACTACAAAGTGAATCAGATATGTCAGGGTGACGCATTGTTCAAATATATCAGTTAGATTCAGGTGTATCAATTTGATTCACATTTTCAGGGTGAGTCAGATTCAAAGAGTGATTTAGATGTGTCAGTGTGATTCATTTTTATCAGTGTGATTCATTTTTATCAGTGTGATTCATATTCATCAGGACAATTCAGATTCAAAATGTGAGTCAAATGCATCAGTTGGATTTTAAATGATCATTGTAGTTCAGATTTATCAGAAGAATTCAGATTCTAAAATATGATTCAAATGAATCAAGAGGATTCGCAATTCACTGATCAATTCGATTCAGATTCAGATTCATCAGTACTGAGTCATCAACCTCAACCTGAATCAAACACATTAATGAGGTTCAGACGTCTCAGTGTGATTCACATTTATCAGTGCACCGATCTAACAGTCTGATTGAGATCAATTCTAATTTAGATTAAAGAAAGTGATTCAGGTTTCAAATAAACGATTCAGCTGTATCAGGATCATCGGGTTCGCTGCGGTTTTCCAGATTATCAGTGTGTTTAACCCGAATACATTTCATCAGCTGCTTTTGGCATGTGCTTGAGGACTTGTGGAGAGGTGTTACAATGCAGACTGAGGAGAGCAAGCACACACACACACACACACACACACACAGGTTCTTTGCCAAAGCCCTAGTTTTAAATACAGAACTCGCTCATCTCGTCTAATCAGAGCATGGCATTTAATCTTTTATGTATTCAAGGCCATGAGTTATGTCCACCAATCAGCTCCTCCCATAATGTGGAGCACACACACACACACACACCTCCATAAGCTCCAGCAGGCTGCAAACTAACAGTAACAACAAATTTGATCATGTTTAAGGAATAAAACACTCAGTGTTGTTCTGTTCCAGGAAAATAATCAACAGCAGTGTTGGCAGTGTTCTCATACACACACACACACTGGTACACAGCACTGACACTGGAGACTCCTTACACACATCTCACACACACACACACACTGGTACACAGCACTGACACTGGAGACTCCTTACACACATCTCACACACACACACACTGGTACACAGCACTGACACTGGAGACTCCTTACACACATCTCACACACACACACTGGTACACAGCACTGACACTGGAGACTCCTTACACACATCTCACACACACACACTGGTACACAGCACTGACACTGGAGACTCCTTACACACATCTCACACACACACACACTGGTACACAGCACTGACACTGGAGACTCCTTACACACATCTCACACACACACACTGGTACACAGCACTGACACTGGAGACTCCTTATACACATCTCACACACACACACTGGTACACAGCACTGACACTGGAGACTCCTTACACACATCTCACACACACACACTGGTACACAGCACTGACACTGGAGACTCCTTACACACATCTCACACACACACACACACACTGGTACACAGCACTGACACTGGAGACTCCTTACAAATGCTAGTATCACAAAGAGCAATCACAGTTAATGATATTATGAGACGTTTCAGTGTATTCATTAAAATGAGGAGATTTTTTGTTGAGACTTATTTCATGCCATGGTTTTACTTTGTCACAAATCCACCACTGAAGCTTCTTAAACTTCACCACAACACACCACCGCTTCGGGAGGTATCTGTATAAAAGTCCTGAGCTGATCGTGTTCAGTAACAGAGGCACACACAGATCGTTTTGATGACTAAACACCACGTACTGACTCGGTTAGGAGTCCAGGTTTTGGGGTTTTATGTGGCAGAAGTTTAATTATGTTCATTCACAATATGTGCAGCTGATTTGCTGATAGAGGACACCAGCAGGACACACACACACATACACACACACACACATACACGATACATTTTATAACTCAATCAGTCTGTGGAGCCATAAAACTGTCCAGACTGTGTGTGGACAGAATGAGAGATAGTGTGTGTGTGTGTGTGTGTGTGTGTGTGTGAAACATGGCACTCAGTAAGAGAGATACACTCCTGCACACACACTACTGAATACTAAATAATACTGACTCTATATCTGTGTCTTCTTGTCTCTGCTGTTTTTAAGAAACAATTAGTGACATATAACAGAGTTGAGTCGGAAAACACGGCTTGTTGAACAAGGTTTTTTTTTTTAAACTGACCGCTAAATAGGTGTGAAGTCACTTTAAAGTTCATGTCACATTTAAGTTTCTTACTGTAACCCCCCTTCCGGGTTCTACACACAACCGGTCCAAGCGGGTCTCAAACCTGGGTCTCCAGCATGGGAGGTGGGCGCTCTAAAAAGGAGGCTAAAGACTACAGCCTCTAGGGTCAGTCGCTAGTTCGCCTCTTGAGATCAGGGGAGTGAGGTTTACCTGCACAGCACCTACTGCTGGCCTCCGTTACACTCACCCACCTAAACCTCACTCCCATCCGGATCACGGCACCAATGTAACCCCGCCCCGGGTCCTACTCGCAACTGCTCCAAGCGGGTCTCCAGCATGGCAGGTGGGCCCTCTAACAAGGAGGCTAAAGACTGCAGTCACTAGCATCAGTCGCTAGTGCACCTATTGAAATCAGGGGAGTGAGGTTTACCTGCACAGCACCTACCGCTGGCCTCCGTCAAAATCTCTGCCTTGTTCATGGACACCAGGGGCAGGGGTTAATGCTTACTTTCCAGAAAACAACTTGAACTGGTGAAAACGCAAGCACAGGATTGGTTTTTGACTCTTATCAGTGAAGGAACAAATCTGCATCATTTAAAAAATTGTGAATTTCAGACCAGTCAGTTTTCTGTGTTTGCAAAATCACCAAATCCTGAAGAGATTGAATATTCACTCTGCTCCTGTATATATGAAAAATGATAAAGGCTAAAGTTCACGCCGTTTCTGAACTGCCCTCGCATCGGCCAGCTCTCGGCAGGAAGGGATTAGTGCTGAGTCTAATTTCTCTCATAAATTACACTAATCCATTAGTTCCTCATTAGTTCCCTTTTAGTCCCACGTGACTATAAACTGTTGAAGATTGGATATTAGTTACAGTTACATTATTTACTGTCCAGTGTCAGATGAGGATGAGGTTCCCTTCTGAGCCTGGTTCCTCTCGAGGTTTCTTCCTCATATCATCTCAGGGAGTTTTTCCTCATCACCCTCATCTCAGGCTTCTCATTAGGGATAAATATTAGAGATAAATCATAACTTAACTGTTTCTATACTTCTGTAAAGCTGCTTTGAGACAGTGTCCATTGTTACAAGCGCTATACAAATAAACCGAATTGAATTGAATTGAAAGTTCAAACTTCATTCACATCAGCGCTCACTCTGGAGACTCCTTCCATTAATGTTCAATAAATGTCTCTGTATCAGTGACTACACACAATGTTTAACTATGTTTATGTGGAACTTCTACAATTTATGTCCCTGTGATAGATAGATAGATAGATAGATAGATAGATAGATAGATAGATAGATAGATAGATAGATAGATAGATAGACAGACAGACAGAAATGAGCCATGTTGTGACGTTTAAGTCTACTGATTCAGAACAAATCTCTCTCTCTCTCTCTGTCTTTCTCTTCCTGTCTCTCTCTCTGCCTGTCTCTCTCTCTCACACTGTCTCTCACACTGTCTCTCTGTCTTTCACTGTCTCTCTCTCTCTCTCTCTCTCTCTCTCTTTCTCTCAAACACACACACATTAAATAATTCAGTGGTAAAAAAAATAAAGCATTATGTCTCTCCGAGAGAGGAAAAGGGATGCAGGTATTTCCGTGCTGACGGCAGGCAGAAATCGAGTTAGGACCAAAACAAAAGCTGAGTTATTTCCTCACACTCACTCACTCGGCCGTTTCGTTGTTTATGGAAAACCAGCTTAACCCAAACAGTGGCATCGTACACGTGGGTCGGAGAACGCACGTGCCACACAGCTCTCGTTACCGTCGCCGGGAAATCTGCGACTTCTGTTCTCGCAGGGAGATCTGATAAAACTCAGACCTTTAATCGGAAACCTCTGGAAAGAAACTGCAGACGCTGGAGGTCTGGGCTGAGCGAAGAAGTTCATGCGTAATTTAGTGTTGTTTTATTTCACTGTGTAATTGAGTGCAGGACTTGTGTTTCACAGTCAGATTCGGGGTCAGATTAGACCAACACTGTACGTCAGTCCAGATCCTGATTAGGAACAAGGCACAAAGCACTCAAATAACTGTACCTTCTACTGAAATATCAATCTAGATGATTTGTACTTTCTTCTTCTTCTTCTTCTTTCAGCTTTTCCCTTCAGCGGTGGCCACAGCGAATCATCTCTCTCTACCTCCTGCCAATATACTCACTCTCCCTCCTCTGAACATGTCCAAACCATCTTAATCTGTCCTCCCTAACTTTGTCCCCCAAACGTCCAACATGACCTGTCCCTCTGATGTACTTGTTCTTAATCCTGTCCAACCGTCTCACTCCCAAAGAGAACCTCAACGTCTTCAGCTCTGACTCCTTTCTGTTCCTCAGTGACACTGTCTCTAAACCATACAGCATGGCCGGTCTCACCACTGTCTTGTACACCTTCCCCTTGATTCTCGCTGATATATTTCTATCACAAGTACATATGATTTGTACTTTAACGACCTAATTTACTTCATTCTGTACATAAATGAAGCTCTGCCCTCGTTGACCCAGGATTGTCTCTAACTCGGATAAATCGCAAATTTCCTTCACTGGTGTCAGCAATTTGCAGTAATGCGTCCACACAGATGGCAGCAGCGTCGGTCTGTGAAAGCGACAGCTGTATTGGCGAAGCTCAAACAGAGCCACTCCGTTCCCCGAGCGAGGACTTAATGAAATTATTCCACACTAAAGCTCTTTCCAGGAGTCAATTCTACATTTCTTATGAATAATGCATTCCACATTGAGGATTAAACATGTTGTTGTGCCGGTGAATATTGCATTAGAGTACTTGCAGTGTTTGTGCTGCAAATTAAACAAGGACTGTTCTGAAGAGATTCTTAAGGGCCGGCAAGCTGGATGAGAAAAACACCAATACAAATATATCAATATAAATACAGATCTCAGCTGTCTTTTATTTATTTATTTATTTATTTATTTATTTATTTATTTATTTATTTATTTATTTATTTATTTATTTATTTTCATTTAATTAATTCATCTGTTTTTAGAATTGAACACATTTATTTTTTAAATGATTTTATTTTACATTTTTTTTAGTTTGTATTTTAGTTATAATTTATAGAATTCATACCTTTGTTGTTTATGTATATAAGTGAAATTTTAGAATTTAAATATGATTAAAATTTGAAGTTACAATTTTAGGATTTCTACTTTTACATCTTCTAAATTTTAGAGCTTTTAGTTAAGATTTTAATATTTTTTAGACTATAGATCTTTCAATTTTAGATCTCTGAGGTCTTTAGTTTTTGCGAAATATTTTTAGACTTTACATTTTTTACATTCAAATTTTCTTTAGCAAAGTCCCGTTGAGTATATAATGTGATGTAATGTTATGCTAGTTTATGTTACATGAAGTTATATTGTGTAAACTTATGATACGATGCATGTTGTCATGTTATTCTTTGTTATGTAATGTATTGATGTATTTATTTATTGCTACATAATGTTATGCTGTTGTATGTTTTTCTATGTTATGGAATGTAATGCTAGGTAGTTGTATGTTATGTACAGTATGTTATGTTATGTTACAGTGAGAGATGTTACAGTACATTAGGTTAGAGTATGTCACAGTAAGTTATGGTATGTTATGTTATGTTATATGTTATATGTTATGTTATGTTATGTTATGTTATGTTATGTTATGTTATGTTATATGTTATATGTTATATGTTATGTTATGTTATGTTATGTTATGTTATGTTATGTTATGTTGTTGTTATGTTATATGTTATGTTATGTTATGTTATGTTATGTTATGTTATGTTATGTTATGTTATGTTATATGTTATGTTATGTTATGTTATGTTATGTTATGTTGTTGTTATGTTATATGTTATGTTATGTTATGTTATGTTATATGTTATGTTATGTTATGTTATGTTATGTTATGTTATGTTATATGTTATGTTATGTTATGTTATGTTATGTTATGTTATGTTATGTTATGTTATATGTTATGTTATGTTATGTTATGTTATGTTATGTTGTTATGTTACATTATGTTATGTTATGTTATGTTACATTATGTTACATTATGTTACGTTATGTTATGTTATGTTATGTTATGTTATGTTACATTATGTTACATTATGTTACGTTATGTTATGTTATGTTATGTTATGTTATGTTATGTTATGTTATGTTGTTGTTATGTTATGTTATGTTATGTTGTTATGTTACATTATGTTATGTTATGTTATGTTGTTATGTTACATTATGTTATGTTATGTTATGTTACATTATGTTACGTTATGTTACGTTGTTATGTTATGTTATGTTATGTTATGTTATGTTATGTTATGTTATGTTATGTTATGTTATGTTACATTATGTTACGTTATGTTACGTTACGTTATGTTATGTTATGTTACGTTATGTTATGTTACGTTATGTTACGTTACGTTACGTTATGTTATGTTATGTTATGTTATGTTACGTTACGTTACGTTACGTTACGTTACGTTACGTTACGTTACGTTACGTTATGTTATGTTGTGTTGTGTTATGTTGTGTTATGTTATGTTGTGGTTAGTATGTTATGTTACTCCTCCCATCTATGTTATGTTATGTAGTTATGTTACAGTATGCAATATTAATGTACGTTATGCTACATTATGACATGTTACTTTAGTTAGCTGTGTTGTTATTTTACATGACAGTATGTTGTTACAATAAGTTATGTTATGTTTCAGTTTGCAATGTAACAGTAAGTCATGTTAGTGAATTATGTTACTGTATGTTATGTTGTTACATTATGTTATGTTACAGCATGTGTTATGTTATTTTACATGACAGTATGTTATCTCACAATAAGTAATGTTATGTTTCAGTATGTTATGTCACAGTAAATTGTTATGTAATTTTATGTTGTGTTATGTTGTGTTACAGTATGCAGTGTAACAGTAAGTTATGTTATGTTGTTACATTAAGTTATGTTATGTGTTATGTTATGTTATGTTATGTTATGTTATGTTATGTTATGTTATGTTATGTTATGTTATGTTATGTTATGTTACGTCACAGTAAGGTGCTATGTTATGCTACAGTATGGTAAACATAAACATGTTATGTTTTGTCATAGTCTGTTATGTCACAGTAAGGTGTTGTTATGTCACAGTAAGGTGTTGTTATGTCACAGTATTTTATGTTATGTTACAGTATGTTACTTTAGAGTATGTTATTTACTCTAATATAAACTGTTTAACCCGTTTATATTGTGTTAGAGTATAGAACAGCCTGTTCTGTTAGAGTAGGTTGTGTTATGTCACAGTAAGTTATGTTACAGCATGTTATGTTATATGTACACTCACTAATACATTCTGCATTCCAAAGTGTCATTCAACCCCAGTGTACAATAATAACATTACTATAACTGTTTATAAACATCTTTTATATCGCATTATCCAACCTGAATGAATCACTGAGGTTCTAGTCAAGACAGGCAGGATTTTTCCAACTATAATTAATAAGTCCTTCATTTTAATCTTAAAGTTTAAAGGAGTGACTTTTCTCAGAGAACACAACCCCATAATCCTTTTCACCAGATCTATGAACGTTTCAAGCACACGGCGGCCAAAATTGTCCCTCTAAGCCAATTTATTTCAGAAAGAAGAAAATCTAGTATTGTGATCATGTTGTAAACTTTGAAGCATTTACAAATTGGAGCCGCGACACACACAACAGCAACCCGGCGGTGGTTGTGTCTAATTCCACTGACCTGTCCGATATTTTCGGGCTAATTGTAGCACTCAAGGCCACAGCTGACCCAGTTAGTTGGTGGAGAGCTGTGAAAGAGCCAAAAACGCCAATACGGGTGACAAAGCGCATCCCACGAGCTCGCCTACCGCATCACAGATCCATCTGACTCGTCTGCTCGATTTATGCATCACGAAATGAAAGACATTAGGAATGGCGTCACGCCTAGCCAAAAATAAATCTGGATCCTTCCGCTCAATGTGAAAAGCCATTTTTTGGGGGGAAAAATGGGAGGTGATTTAATGATTTAAGTAACAAGCATCGACTTCGCCAGCCTTGTCCTTGTCAAAGGGATAATATCATGGCTACACTGCTGAGCGTCGATCTTTTAACCGAACACCAGCTTTGATCTATTGTTCTTCCTTATTTTGGCTATCCCATAATTCCAAGATGTTGTTGTTGTTGTTGATGTTGGATAAAAAAAATCTGTGAATTCTCACATCACAAAGGTGATTAAATTAAATCACAGGTTCATATTAATACACTTCTACTAAAGCGTTATGGTTTCTATAGTAACGGCTCTTTCACATGGACTTGTATACCGGTCCATATGGTAAGACACGTGGTAGGAAAATGTGCTGATATTAAAAAGAAAATTATATCATAGTCAATATGCTGATGTTTTCCGTAAAAAGACGTTTATTTAATGTTTATTTATTGAAAGGAGTCTCCTGAGTGAGCGCTACATAGCACATCGCTATGTTTTCCAACGTAGGAAAGTCTTTCCACTTTATCCCAGAAACTGGTGAGGGAACAATGATTACATTTACAGCTGCTATAAAGTAAGTGATAACTTGAACTTGTTTGAAATAAAACACCTCAGGAAGTGATGTTGGAGGAAAATAACCCACTTCAGGTGGAAACAGTGACTCCACTTCATCACACCACATTGTCGTGGATCAGTTTCCTGTCATGGAGAGATTTATTATATTGCTAATTATGTTATTATGCCACTTTGAGAGACCAGCGAAGTTAAAAACAGATTACATTGTTATTTATGTAGCTATTGTACCATTAGGTTCTCTTTGGGAGTGAGACGGTTGGACAGGATTTGGAACGAGTACATCAGAGGGACAGCTCATGTTGGACGTTTGGGGGACAAAGTTAGGGAGGACAGATTAAGATGGTTTGGACATGTCCAGAGGAGGGAGAGTGAGTATATTGGTAGGAGAATGTTGGACATGGAGCTGCCAGGGAGGAGGCAAAGAGGAAGGCCACAGAGGAGGTATATGGATGGAATAAATGAGGATATGAAGCTAGTGGGTGTAAGTGTTGAGGATGCAGAAGATAGGGATAGGTGGAGAGAGATGATTCGCTATGTTTTATCCGTTTATAGTTACATCATGGAACATCCGTGAAACAAGTTGGTAGGACAAAAAAAATGCAGACTGAAATGTTACTGAGAAACCGTGAACTTTTTCTGTCCTGAAAACTTTCTGTGGGAAAACATAACATTCAGAGCGTGGTGAGTGCTGATTTTTAACAGATCACATGCTTTTGGGTGGATCGTGGTTTGATGGTGAAGTCTTTAAATTGAAGGTTTGGTTCCTTGACTCTTTGTTTGTTGACTGAATGAGGAATGAGGAGGAAGAAGAGGACAAAGAAGAAGAGGAAGAAGAAGAAGACAAAGACGAAGAAGAAATAGACAAAGAAGAAGAAAAAGAAGAAGATGAAGAACAAGACGACAAAGAAGAAGAAGAATGAGGAGGAAGAAGAAGAAGAGGAAGAAGAAGAAGACAAAGAAGAAGAAGAAATAGACAAAGAAGAAGATGAAGAACAAGAAGACTAAGAAGAAGAAGAAGAATGAGGAGGAAGAAGAAGAAGAAGAGGAGGAAGAAGAAGACAAAGATGAAGAAGAAATAGAAAAAGAAGAAGAAAAAGAAGAAGATGAAGAATGAGGAGGAAGAAGAAGAGGAAGAAGAAGACAAAGACGAAGAAGAAATAGACGAAGAAGAAGATGAAGAACAAGAAGAAGAAGAATGAGGAGGAAGAAGAAGAAGGCAAGGAAGAAGAAGAAGACAAAGGCAAAGAAGAAGAAGAAGAAGAAGAAGAAGAAGAAGAAGAAGAAGAAGAAGAAGAAGAAGAAGAAGAAGACAAAGGCAAAGAAGAAGTAGAAGAAGAAGAAAAAGAAGAAGACAAAGATAAAGAAGAAGATGAAGAAGAAAAACAACAGCAAGAAGAAAAAGACAAAAAAGAAGAAGATAATAAAGAAAAAAAGAAAAAGACAAAGTAGATGAAGAAGAAGAAGAAAAAGACAAAGAAGAAGAAGATGAAAATGAAGAAGACAAAGACAAAGAAGACAAGGAAGAAGAAGAAGAAGAAGAAGAAGAAGAAGAAGAAAAAACAACAACATTCAAACAACTCCTTGTGGAAAACTTCACTATAACATCAATTCTATTCATTATCAGTAGAAATCTGTGTTTGTTTACGGCGTTTGCTGTACAAGTCTCTGTGAAGCAGCTGTTACTATAGAAACCACAACATATTACTGTACTTGCACTGATATAAACCTGTGATCTGCAGCTGAACTTCTGTCAGAGCGCTGTTATTTTATATAGAACATTAATAAAGAGTTATTCGAGTAAATTAGGATAAAATAACAGACGATGTATAAGTGAATGTTATCCTGGCACTTTTAGTTTCCAAGAGCATCTGATGAGCCATGAACCAGATGTTAGTCTAAATTAATATTCTCACACGTGTTCAAGATCCAGCACACCTGTACCTGCTGAAACATCTGAAATGATTACACAAAATATTTTCAATTTCATTGTTTCTACACGTTAAAAAAAACCCCACAGGTTTCATTGTTTATTACATGTTTATTACATGTAATAAGCAGGGATCACTTTCCTCATATAGAGACCTTGATATCTATATATAACATTTTTTTTATTTATAAACTTATTTACAAAGCAACTGGAAGCAAGTCAGACTTAACGCCAGACTTTTGTTCTTGTTTCTGTAAAAAACTGTAAAATGAATTTTTTTCATTTCACGTGCTATTTATTTATTTATTTATTTATTTATTTATTTACTAGCTATGAATAAAAAACCAAGGTGCATATAAATATTTTTGCTGACATTAATTATTGTATTTTTTTTTCTTAGCTGCTCTGTAATGCTTATCACTTATAACCTGTAAATAGACAGTAAAATAAAGGAGTTATATAAAATAGGAGAGAGAGAGAGAGAGAGAGAGAGAGAGAGTTTACGGTGTAACGGCGATATTACGGCGCGCGCGGTGAGGGGAAAGAAGCGCACGCGCTCCAGTTACCTTGGACTCGTGCTGGCTCGCGGATGTCGGGGACTGAGGCGGTTCGCTCTGCTCCGGCGCGCGCTCTTTCTCCTTCTCCTTCTCCTTCTCGCTCTCGTTGCTGTTCCCGTTGCTGTCGGTCTGCGTCATATTAACGGGAGGAATCATGGCTGAACCGCGGCTCGGTGTGAGAAGCCAAGAAATAAATAGAACAACAACCCCGAACCCAGAGTTTAAGCCGCGGTGTTTACATGTTGCCTGCGAGGTTCGTTCAACGGCGTCAACTGGAACGGTGTCCCCGGTCTCACATCGCGCTCTGAAGTGCACGCGCGCTACTTTATATGGTGATTATTAAAAAAAAAACACTGATCAAAGTGGTATGTGGATTTATGAAGTTGGGAGCGCGTGCTGCTTTATTTCCGACGCGTTCCCGACGTAACAAGAAAATAAATTAAAAAAATGAAGCGACTAAACTCCCGTTACTTTCACGGACTTGCGCGAGCAAGATGTGCGCTCGGTTTGGGTCAAACTGCTGGCCGCGCGCTCCTACTGATCATCCGTCACCTGCTGCATTAACCAATCAACGCTGAGCAGGGGCGGGGCTTAGGAACGATCCACCCCCCCCCCTTCCCCAGAGGGATTTCCATGGTTACGCACGTTTTCGAGACTCGAAAATAAAGTGCACTATGTAGGGTGCAGAAATATATTCATTTTTCTCCCCAAATTAGTGCACTTCTGTAGGGAGTAAGAGACCAATTAGGACTCAACCGATTTATGTATGTGTTTTAGAGTCTGAGTACATGTTTATTAGAATACAAAAATATATTCTACAACAAACATGTGAACAAAAATACATTATACTTAGAAATAGATAAGATTTGTATATTCATCATGCGTCATCCTCAGTAACTCAACCTCTAACCCCAGTAACCAAAACCTCAAACTCAGTAACACAAATCATATCCTCAGTAGCCTCAACCTCAGTAACACAAACCTTATCCTCAGTAACCTCAAACTCAGTAACACAAAACTTAAGCTAAGAAAACTCAACCATAGTAACCTAAATGTTATCTTCAGTAACCTTGTACTCATCTTCAGTAAGCCAAATCTTATCCTCAGTAGCCTTAAACTCAGTGACCCAAACCTTAACCCAGAGGTTATCCTCAGTAACCTCATCCTCTGTAACCCAAACCTTATCCTCAGTAACCGTATCTCTGTGCCCAGTAACCCAAACTTTATCCTCAATAATCTCATCCTTATCCTCACTAACCCAAACGTTATCCCCAGTAACCTCATCCTCAGTAACCCAAATGTTATCACCAGTAACCTCATCCTCAGTAACCCAAACTTTATCCTCAGTAACCGCATCCTCATTTTTAGTAACCCAAATTTTATTCTCAGTAACCATATCTTCATCCTCAGTAACCCAAACTTTATCCTCAGTAACCTCATCCTCAGTAACCCAAACTTTATTCTCAGTAACCTCATCTTCGTCTTTGGTAACCTCAAACCCTTAAAACCCAAACCCCCCACATACAACCACCCACCCACCTACATACACACACACACACGCACACATCTGGTTCTACCCTTGAAAGTAGAGACTGCAGTCCTTTTCTGACTCGAACTGTAAACAACTCTAAATGCAGGAATGAATGGAAAGTTTGTTTCCTAATTACTCCAATTTAGTCACCCAAATCCGGTAAGTCGCCAGACCCCCCAAAAAAATCTAACACATCAGAATAATCAGATACCACATCAGCTCTCAACTCTCATTACATTTAGTCATTTGCAGATGTTTTTGTCTTGAAGCAGAATCAAATCCAAGCATATACCTAGCTAAGCCTTTGAGGGGTCAGAGCATGCTGTTCTCAGAATTCTCCGCCTTGATCACTGAGCTATCAACTGTTAATATTTCATGTGCAAGCGTAGCCTGATGACGAGATTTATTTTACGAGATAATGATTTCATTAGGACATGAGGTGCATCCCAGATCATATGCTTATGCAATATAAAAGTGGAAAAGGGGCGGGGCTACCAGGCACTGAGACTGGATGAGAAATTATTTCAAGATGGCTGACGACACTATGGTGTACAAGACTTTTAAGCTAGCCTTGTGTGATTAGTTTGTCAACATTTTAAAAATTTACCGTATTCTAAATTCTAAAGCTAGCAACATCGTCTTTGATATCATTCGCCATTGACTGGGAAACGGTTTCTAATTACAGTTATAATATAATATATATAATTAAAGTTATAATATAAAAGCGTTAATGTTCCATTTGAGACGATGCCGCTCTTCTAAAAAGTCATACTAGATGACAGCGCCCATAGTCCATAGTGTAAGTGTGCAGTGTATGTCATTTGGGCCACAACTGCTATTGTTTTGGTGAAACACTATCCCTGATATGATGTCATCACTGTACACCTCCCACTTCTGCTCATCCTCCCACTCCATTTACATTTCTGGCATTTAGCAGACACCCTTAAGTAGAGAAACTGACATTTTTATCTCATTTTCTACAACTGAGCATTAAAGGCCATCCTCAGAGGCCCAGCAGTGTCAGCTTGGTGGAGCAGGGATTCCAACTCACAACCTTCTGCTTAGTCCAACACCTTAACCACTAAACTATCACATCCCTCCAGCCCCACAGCAATAATATAATATCAGAGCAGTTTTTTAGAAGATTTCTAGAGTAACTATTTATACAGGGACTTGTATTGCTGATGCTCCACATGGTCAAAACATGCATAATTGTTGAAGTGTAGGTTTATATCAAGATGAATTTTTTTGCCATGTAGGGAAAGAGGCTCCAGTTTCAGCACTTTGGATCAGTCAGAAGTAAAGCTGGAACATAATACAGAAAAATAACTTCTTCAATACGTTTACATTTATGACATTTGGTAGACGCTCTGAGTGCTTTGAGGTCTCTATCAGTGAATGCATTAACACTGGTTCACTGGGTCACAGACTTAAGTCAGTGACTCGGCTGTTTGGACATCTAGGGGAAGTTCACTCCACCACCTCGGTGCCAGAACAGAGAAGAGTCTAGATGTATACCTACCTCTTACCCTGAGAGATGGTGGGACCAGTCAAGCAGTGCTAATAGATCTGATGGAGCGTGGTGCAGTGTGAGGAGTAATAAGAGCTTTGAGGTCAGATGGAGCTGGTCCATTCTTGGCATTTAGGCAAGCATCAGTGTTTTGGATCTGATCTACAGGAAGCCAGTGGAGGAGCAGCAGTGGGGTGGTGTGGGAGAACTTAGGCTAGGTTGAAAGACAAGTCATGCAGCTGCATTTTGGATCATTTGCAGAGGATGAATTGCATTGGATTCAGAGGTAGTCCTGCTGCAGTAGCCCAGTCTTGAAATGACCAGAGACTGAACAAGCCCCTGAGCAGCCTATGGATAAAAATGGCCAAATCCTTCTGATGTTGTACAGAAGAAAACCGGCATGAACGTATGACATTAGTAACATGCGAGGAAAAGGACAGTCCATGGTTACCCCAAGGTTGTGAGCAGTGGCTGAAGGGGAGATCAGGGGATCAGAGTTTATATAACAAGCTGCATGATTTTCCTGTCGTTAAGTAAAGAAAAAGAAAGAACAAGAGATTGTTCTAGAATATCAATCTTGACCATCCAGATTTGATGAATGTGTATGCAAAATCCTAAATAATTAATCATAACAGGGACTTACAACTTACATGGAAATAAATCTATTGACATATTCCAGCTCATTACTTTGAACAAAATTTATATCAAAATGAATACAGACTGTCAGGCTGTTGCTACGGTATTCTCAAAATATCAAAATTCACACCAAATATTCCGACATTTTATTTCTAGAGGAAATAATGAAGGAGATCAGGAGTGGGGGGAGTGGGAGAAGTGGGAGGAGTTTCAGATGACAGTCATTTAAAAGCTCAGATTAGAAACTGTACGCTGATGTTGAGTCAGTAACGGGTTCTACGAGAGCAAATCACATTCAGCACAACGTCACCGTGACATCATCGTCACCATCTGTCTGATTCACCAAAATCTGTTTCCGCTCTCTTCCTCTTTTGTTCCTGTGCTCTTTTATTCTCCCTCTGTTGTTGTAGCCGAGCACTCCTCTGACTCAAAGATACAAATTGTGAATAAAATATAGAGGACATGAGTTGGGAAGGAATGGGGGGGGTAAGAGAGAGAGAGGCAAAGACTTGGGGGGGTAGAGAGTGCAACAGAGAGAGAGAGAGAGAGAGAGAGAGAGAGAGAGAGGGCAAGAGTGGAAAAAGGGGGGACAACCGAGAAAAGGAGAGAATAGAGAGAGAGACAGATAGAGAGAGAGAGGTGGGGGGGTGAGAGAGACAGATAGAGAAAGAAAGAAAGAAAGAAAGAAAGAAAGAAAGAAAGAAAGAAAGAAAGAAAGAAAGGGGGGGGGTAAAAAGGCTGTAATTTGTGCCCTGAGCGCTTGACTGAGATCTAATGGGCAGGAGAGAAGGGGACTTAATTACAGAGGATGAAGGATAAAGGTCCTTCCTCAAATCATTTATATGGAGATGCACAAGATAGACTTACATCTTTATCTAAACCATCAGCATCAGAAATACAGAGAAACAACCTCAGTGTAGACACTCAGCATTATAATACAACACAATACTGCACAAATATTAAAGTGTACACTTAACATGCCATCATACTCTTATTGCAGTAATAATTATTATTATAATATATACAAGGAAGAGTGAGTCATGACATCAAGGAGATATTTTTGATAGATCTTGACCACTGCAGACCGGGAACACCCCAGAAGAGCTGCAGTTTTGAAGACACTCTGATCCAGTGGTCTAGCCATCACAATTTGGCCCTTGTAAACGAATTAAAGCTTGTAAAACCAGGAAGAACGCTCCATGCCTGGTGTATGTGGGCCACGCTGCTTTTGGTGTTAAATAGGTCCTTCCTCTCATGAACTCGGTAATCCTCGGTCCAGAATCAGCTGCATGACTTGTTTTATGAAGTTCTATCACACCGTTCCATTGCTGCACTTCTTCCACTGGGTTCTCCTGTAGCTTCTGCGTCAGATTTAAAACACTGACGTTCGCCTACAAAGCTAAAAACAAATCATCACCATCTTACCTCATAGCTCTTATCCCTCCACACACTGCACCTCACTTTCTCAGCTCCTCCAGCATCATCTGCTTGACCGGTCCCACCATCTCTCTGAGATGAGTGATCCATCTCTCTGCTCATGGTGGAATGAGCTTCCAAAAGCCATCCACCTCTCCCTGAACTATTTAGACTAGCACTTCTCTGCTGTGAATTGTGTTTTTTCCTGATTTAGTTCCTCACATCAGAGTTTCAGACTGTGACCTAGTGAACCAGTATATACACCAATCAGGCATAAAATTATGACCATCTGCCTAATATTGTGTTGGTTCCCCTTTCTGCTGCCAAAAAAGCCCTGACCTGTTGAGGCATGGAGTCCACTAGATCCCTGAAGGTGTGCTGTGGTATCTGGCACCAAGATGTTAGCAGCAGATCCTTTAAGTCCTGTAAGTTGCAAGCTGGGGCCTCCATGGATGGGACTTGTTTGTCCAGCACATCCCACAGATGCTGGACTGGATTGAGATCTGGGGAATTTGGAGGCCAACACCTCAAAGTGGTTGTTGCGCTTATCAAACCATTCCTGAACCATTTCTGCTTTGTGGCACGGCGCATTATCCTCTTGAAAGATGACATAGCCATCAGGGAATACCGTTTCCATTACAAGAGTGTAGATGGTCTGTAACACGGTGACCCAAGGTTGCCCAGCAGAACATTGCCCAAAGCATGACACAGCCTCCATCAATGAGCCTTGGCCGTCCATGACCCTGTCACAAAGTTAAATAGATACTGACCACTGCAGACCGGGAACACCCCACAAGAGCTGCAGTTTTGGAGATGCTCTGATCCAGTGGTCTAGCCATCACAATTTGGCCCTTCATCAAACTCGCTCAAATCCTTACGCTTGTCCATTTTTCCTGCTTCTAACATCAACTTTGAGGACAAAATGTTGACTTGCTGCCTAATATATCCCACCCACTAACAGGTGCCATGATGAGGAGATCATCAGGCTTATTCACTTCACCTCTCACTGCACACAATGTTATGGATGCCTGATCAGTGTATGTTTTCACAGACAGATCACTTTCACAAGTCGCTCTTTAATAACATCATCCGAATACCATAAATGTAAAAGTAGGTGAATCAGCTCTCATGTGCATTAAATCAAAAGCAATCCAGGTTCAATATCCAATGTGTGGTCCAGCGTGACGCACAAGCCCAGTCTTGCTGTCTTTAATGTTTAGGAATGAAATGTTGTGTGATATATAGGACATGAGGGTTTAGAGCCCTTGAGGTCAAATGAAGTCAAAAAGGGATCAAAAGTATAAGATTTTTTTTTAATACATTTGTATTTCCAGTTTATTTATCATTATTTATCACAACATTTGTACACTATATACAGTATTTTATTAATTAATTGTATTTTATTAATTAATTGTATTTTATTATTATTATTATTATTATTATTATTATTATTATTATTATTATTATTATTATTATTATTGTCAATTGTAAAGTTTTGACTTTTTATTTAATCCAGGAGTAAAGTCTAAAAGTAAGAAAAAAAAAATTATATATATATATATTCCCAATTATTTATTATTATTATTATTATTATTATTATTATTATTATTATTATTATTATTATTATTATTATTGATCTTCACTCCGTCTCTTTTCACTTCTGATCATTCTTTAATATTTAATTAATTAATTATTTTATTATTTTATTTTGCTGTATATTCAATGTTTAATTTAAAAATTCAATGTTTAATTAAGAAGTAGTTGTTATTATTATTATTATTATTATTATTATTATTATTATTATTATTATCATCATCATCATCATTATTGATCTTCACTCTTCACTTGATCTTCACATCTCTTTTCACTTTATTTTGATCAATATATCTGTAATGAATTGATTTTTTTATTTTTATTTTATTGAATATGTATATTGAATGTTTATTAATTTGCATTAAACAGAAAGTCTTCTATATATAGTTATAAATATTCAATATATCATTGTTATTATTATTATTATTATTATTATTATTCTACTTTTTTAATTAATTTATTTTATTTGTCATTTAATTATTTCAATACTATTATTAGGTATTTTTTAATTATAATTTATTTATTATTTATTAATTATGATCAATCTTCACTGCCTTTTCACTGAAGGTTATGATGAATGTGGCAACGACTTTGAGCTCGTCCTTAATTACCCTCACAGCACGAAGGCCCATGATTTTATTATTTATTTCTTCATATCCTGATGGGAAAGAACACGGTTAGAGCTCTCAAAAAGGATAAACTAATCACACCGAGGTACAGTATGATTCATTTCAGCCTCTTCAATTACCTCCCCATTGAGATGTCAGGTCTTTATAATAGAAACTCACCAGGGGTTACCAAACTCCGCAGATCCTCATCTCCTTCCTCGAATGCTTTCTTTTAGTCTTCGGAATAAAATAAGGATTCTCGCCACTTGGTAAATTTGAAGAAAGGGACATGACGGGGATTTAGTTCAGGATATAAGGCACACTTAGACCTTCACATCACACAAATTCACAGACATAAAGTAAGATAAAGGAAGACTGTGTTTATTTGAGATCAGAGAATTTATACTCTGTATACTCTGTATAAGTATATTATCAGACAGCTACTTTAAAAATAATGTAGATCTCTTTCTCTATGTTTGTACTGTGTTAAACACCGTTATACCCAAAAAATTAGCAAAAAAGCTAGCTTTAAGGAGTCTGAAACAGGAAATGAGGTCATATGATGAAAGGAGGGAATAGACAAGGAGTAAAGGTAAAAGTTTTGAAGCATGAGAATGATAAGCTCCGCCCCCTGTATGAGGCTGTGACCTCGCAGGCTTTACCTAGCAAATCAAAGACATTAATGCATTTAATTTTTTCATTATATCATTTTTTATTGACTTTATTTATATTCTATTTTAACAGCCTTTATTTTTTTTTTAGCATTTTCATTCTAGACAATTTGGCATTTAGATATTTTTTTATACAGTTTTTTAATGCAAAGTTGATATTAAAGTTTTTAATTATTATTATTATTAATAATAATAATAATAATAATAATAATAATAATAATAATAATTTCTGCCTCCATCCAGTGTGTGTAACTGTTTTTCTTTGCTTTTGGAGGTTTCCTCCAGGTTCCCTGGTTACCTTTGAGTTCTCTGGTTGCCTCCAGGTTCTCTGGTTTCCGCCGGGTTCTCTGGTTTCCTCCAAGTTCTCTGGTTCCCCCAGGTTCTCTGGTTTCCTCCAAGTTCTCTGGTTCCCCCAGGTTCTCTGGTTTCCTCTGGGTTCTTGGTTTCCTCTGTGTCCTCTGGTTTCCTTGGGGTTCTCTGGTTTCCTCTGGGTTCTTTGGTTTCCTCTGAGTTCTCTGGCTTCCTCCAGGTTCTCTGGTTTCCTCCAGGTTCTCTGGTTTCCTCCATGTTCTCTGGCTTCCTCCAGGTTCTCTGGTTTCCTCCATGTTCTCTGGTTTCGTCCCTCAGTCCAAACACATGCAGTGCAGGCTGATTGACATCTCTAAATTGTCTCATGAAAGGATAGCAGGATAAACCACAGAGTAAAAATAAAATGAATTAATTAATTAATGAAAAAAGATTTATTAAAAGAATTATTAGAACGGATCAAACTTTATTTTTTATATTTATAATTACATATATTTTCATTAACATTTTACTTTCATTTGTATTCCTTTTTATATATTTTTTTTGTCCATCCTTTTTGTTTTTATTATCCAGATGGTTCATTTTTTCATCTTCCAGTCTCAGTCCTGACCTCCTTTGTCTCTTCATCCTTGTGCATTTCTTCAGGGTTCTTTGATTTCCTCCTTCATCCTCCAAACTTAAAAGGAGATGATCTTAAAAGGGTCTTCAGGGCTTTGTAGAAGGGAGGAGAGACGCTCGCTGGACTGTTTGTTGGGCGTGGAAAGGAGGTTCATGAACAAGCAGCGTTATTATCACTTGGTGCTGTATTACATTTCATCACGTCACACTAGGAGGACTATGCACTCACGCTTATTTACACAGCTCACTTACTGCTATGTTACGCCAGTGTTTATTTACACTACGCTGTAAAAAAGCTTAATTCTGCTCGTTAACACTCGCCGAGGTCTTCCCTTCGTCCAGTCGCACTTCCCTTCATCCAGTCACACTATGACAACGATGCACTTATGCTACTGTGGGAAGAGATCTGCTTCTTACTGCTAACATTGAACTTCACTTTGGATTTACTCTCTATATCTAATAGAGTAAAAAAAAATACTTGTGTCACGCTGTTATGGGAAAATAATCATCGACAGGAAGTGGGCGAAGAGTCTTTTACTATCTCAAAGATGATTATTTTTCATGTCTTGTAGTGTTTTATTCTTCTTATACCACAACTACGACTTACAGTTCAGTAATATGAAAGAATGACATGTTGTACTTTTTATCCATTTATTGTTTCATGAAAATGTCTGAAAACTCGGCTTTACCTCGGACTGTTACAAAACCCTGACACTGGAGACTCCTTCCAAACATGCTATAGAAGTTGCTATAGAAATGCCAACAGATTGCATTAATACAGTGTAAACCTGTGAACTGTCAGAGCTGCTGATCTAGAGATGAACACCTTTTGACCAATCAGAATAGAGAATTCAACAACCCCATGGTCTGAAAGATTGTGATCCTGATGGAGTCTGATCTCTGTTATTTCATTAGGGTTTTATAAGAGTGCAATAAAACACTTAATCTAGCTCTATGATAAAAAATAAATTCAAACCATAAGCTGGTCTGTAGAGAAGAGATGAACTCATCCCTGAACATGTGTGGAGGTGTTCATGCCTGGTTTATACAACAGCACACTGATATTATAACAGATATAATAACAGATATAATAACAGATATAATAACAGTTGTAACAGACATACACACAAATATAATAACAGATATAAACACATAAATAACCGATATAATCACAGATATAATAACAGATATAATCATAGATATAATAACAGCTCTAAACACAGATATATAAATCAGATATTACAGATTTAATAACAAATATAATGACAGATATAAACACAGATATAACCGAGATAATAACAGAAATAATTAACAGAAACACACAGATATAAACACAGATATAAACACAGTTAGAACAGGTATAATAACAGATAAACAGAGATATAAACACAGTTATAAATGATACACACAAATATAAAAACAGATATATACACAGTTATAACAGGTATAATAACAGATACACACAGTTATAAACACAGATATAAACACAGTTATAACAGGTATAATAACAGATACACAGATATAAACACATATATACACAGATATAAACACAGATATATACACAGTTATAACAGGTATAATAACAGATACACACAGTTATAAACACAGATATAAACACAGATATAAACACAGTTATAACAGGTATAATAACAGATACACAGATATAAACACATATATACACAGATATAAACACAGATATAAACACAGTTATAACAGGTATAATAACAGATACACAGATATAAACACATATATACACAGATATAAACACAGTTATAACAGGTATAATAACAGATACACAGATATAAACACATATATACACAGATATAAACACAGATATAAACAGTTATAAATGATACACACAAATATAAAACAGATATATACACAGTTATAACAGGTATAATAACAGATACACACAGTTATAAACACAGATATAAACACAGTTATAACAGGTATAATAACAGATACACAGATATAAACACATATATACACAGATATAAACACAGATATATACACAGTTATAACAGGTATAATAACAGATACACACAGTTATAAACACAGATATAAACACAGATATAAACACAGTTATAACAGGTATAATAACAGATACACAGATATAAACACATATATACACAGATATAAACACAGATATAAACACAGTTATAACAGGTATAATAACAGATACACAGATATAAACACATATATACACAGATATAAACACAGTTATAACAGGTATAATAACAGATACACAGATATAAACACATATATACACAGATATAAACACAGATATAAACACAGTTATAACAGGTATAATAACAGATACACAGATATAAACACATATATACACAGATATAAACACAGATATATACACAGTTATAACAGGTATAATAACAGATACACACAGATATAAACACAGATATATACACAGTTATAACAGGTATAATAACAGATACACACAGTTATAAACACAGATATAAACACAGATATAAACACAGTTATAACAGGTATAATAACAGATACACAGATATAAACACATATATACACAGATATAAACACAGATATATACACAGTTATAACAGGTATAATAACAGATACACAGATATAAACACATATATACACAGATATAAACACAGATATATACACAGTTATAACAGGTATAATAACAGATACACACAGATATAAACACAGATATAAACACAGTTATAACAGGTATAATAACAGATACACACAGATATAAACACAGATATATACACAGTTATAACAGGTATAATAACAGATACACACAGATATAAACACAGATATAAACACAGTTATAACAGGTATAATAACAGATACACACAGATATAAACACAGATATAAACACAGTTATAACAGGTATAATAACAGATACACACAGATATATACACAGATATAAACACAGATATATACACAGTTATAACAGGTATAATAACAGATACACACAGATATAAACACAGATATATACACAGTTATAACAGGTATAATAACAGATACACACAGATATAAACACAGATATAAACACAGTTATAACAGGTATAATAACAGATACACACAGATATAAACACAGATATATACACAGTTATAACAGGTATAATAACAGATACACACAGATATAAACACAGATATAAACACAGTTATAACAGGTATAATAACAGTTGTAACAGACATACACACAGATATAATAACAGATATAAACACATAAATAACCGATATAATCACAGATATAATAACAGATATAATCATAGATATAATAACAGCTCTAAACACAGATATATAAATCAGATATTACAGATTTAATAACAAATATAATGACAGATATAAACACAGATATAACCGAGATAATAACAGAAATAATTAACAGAAACACACAGATATAAACACAGATATAAACACAGTTAGAACAGGTATAATAACAGATAAACAGAGATATAAACACAGTTATAAATGATACACACAAATATAAAAACAGATATATACACAGTTATAACAGGTATAATAACAGATACACACAGTTATAAACACAGATATAAACAGTTATAAATGATACACACAAATATAAAAACAGATATATACACAGTTATAACAGGTATAATAACAGATACACACAGTTATAAACACAGATATAAACAGTTATAAATGATACACACAAATATAAAAACAGATATATACACAGTTATAACAGGTATAATAACAGATACACACAGATATAAACACAGATATAAACACAGTTAGAACAGGTATAATAACAGATAAACAGAGATATAAACACAGTTATAAATGATACACACAAATATAAAAACAGATATATACACAGTTATAACAGGTATAATAACAGATACACACAGTTATAAACACAGATATAAACAGTTATAAATGATACACACAAATATAAAAACAGATATATACACAGTTATAACAGGTATAATAACAGATACACACAGTTATAAACACAGATATAAACAGTTATAAATGATACACACAAATATAAAACAGATATATACACAGTTATAACAGGTATAATAACAGATACACACAGTTATAAACACAGATATAAACACAGTTATAACAGGTATAATAACAGATACACAGATATAAACACATATATACACAGATATAAACACAGATATATACACAGTTATAACAGGTATAATAACAGATACACACAGTTATAAACACAGATATAAACACAGATATAAACACAGTTATAACAGGTATAATAACAGATACACAGATATAAACACATATATACACAGATATAAACACAGATATAAACACAGTTATAACAGGTATAATAACAGATACACAGATATAAACACATATATACACAGATATAAACACAGATATAAACACAGTTATAACAGGTATAATAACAGATACACAGATATAAACACATATATACACAGATATAAACACAGTTATAACAGGTATAATAACAGATACACAGATATAAACACATATATACACAGATATAAACACAGATATAAACACAGTTATAACAGGTATAATAACAGATACACAGATATAAACACAGATATATACACAGTTATAACAGGTATAATAACAGATACACACAGTTATAAACACAGATATAAACACAGATATAAACACAGTTATAACAGGTATAATAACAGATACACAGATATAAACACATATATACACAGATATAAACACAGATATAAACACAGTTATAACAGGTATAATAACAGATACACAGATATAAACACATATATACACAGATATAAACACAGTTATAACAGGTATAATAACAGATACACAGATATAAACACATATATACACAGATATAAACACAGATATAAACACAGTTATAACAGGTATAATAACAGATACACAGATATAAACACATATATACACAGATATAAACACAGATATATACACAGTTATAACAGGTATAATAACAGATACACACAGATATAAACACAGATATATACACAGTTATAACAGGTATAATAACAGATACACACAGTTATAAACACAGATATAAACACAGATATAAACACAGTTATAACAGGTATAATAACAGATACACAGATATAAACACATATATACACAGATATAAACACAGATATATACACAGTTATAACAGGTATAATAACAGATACACACAGATATAAACACAGATATAAACACAGTTATAACAGGTATAATAACAGATACACAGATATAAACACATATATACACAGATATAAACACAGATATATACACAGTTATAACAGGTATAATAACAGATACACACAGATATAAACACAGATATATACACAGTTATAACAGGTATAATAACAGATACACACAGTTATAAACACAGATATAAACACAGATATAAACACAGTTATAACAGGTATAATAACAGATACACAGATATAAACACATATATACACAGATATAAACACAGATATATACACAGTTATAACAGGTATAATAACAGATACACAGATATAAACACATATATACACAGATATAAACACAGATATATACACAGTTATAACAGGTATAATAACAGATACACACAGATATAAACACAGATATAAACACAGTTATAACAGGTATAATAACAGATACACACAGATATAAACACAGATATATACACAGTTATAACAGGTATAATAACAGATACACACAGATATAAACACAGATATAAACACAGTTATAACAGGTATAATAACAGATACACACAGATATAAACACAGATATATACACAGTTATAACAGGTATAATAACAGATACACACAGATATAAACACAGATATAAACACAGTTATAACAGGTATAATAACAGATACACAGATATAAACACATATATACACAGATATAAACACAGATATATACACAGTTATAACAGGTATAATAACAGATACACAGATATAAACACATATATACACAGATATAAACACAGATATATACACAGTTATAACAGGTATAATAACAGATACACACAGATATAAACACAGTTATAACAGGTATAATAACAGATACACACAGATATAAACACAGATATATACACAGTTATAACAGGTATAATAACAGATACACACAGATATAAACACAGATATAAACACAGTTATAACAGGTATAATAACAGATACACACAGATATAAACACAGATATATACACAGTTATAACAGGTATAATAACAGATACACACAGATATAAACACAGATATACACACAGTTATAACAAGTATAATAACAGATACACACAGATATAAACACAGATATATACACAGTTATAACAGGTATAATAACAGATACACACAGATATAAACACAGATATAAACACAGTTATAACAAGTATAATAACAGATACACACAGATATAAACACATATATACACACAGTTATAACAGGTATAATAACAGATACACACAGATATAAACACAGATATACACACAGTTATAACAAGTATAATAACAGATACACACAGATATAAACACAGATATAAACACAGTTATAACAAGTATAATAACAGATACACACAGATATAAACACAGATATAAACACAGTTATAACAGGTATAATAACAGATACACACAGATATAAACACAGATATAAACACAGTTATAACAGGTATAATAACAGATACACACAGATATAAACACATATATACACAGATATAAACACAGATATAAACACAGTTATAACAGGTATAATAACAGATACACACAGATATAAACACAGATATAAACACAGATATAATAACAAATTTAAACACAGATTTCACCGATTTGATTTTTCCTCATCACGTCCCTCGTTGTCTGAAACAGCACAGATTTTCAGATCATGTTCATTAACCTCAAATGATTCCAGCTACTTGGGATCTCACAGCAATTCTTATGAAGCAACATCCAAAAAGAAAATCTGTAGTCTTTCACACATATTTAAGATCACACTCTCACGAGATGACCATCACAACAAGATGACCTCCTCACTACAGGATGTGAAACTGTAAATATTCAAATTGTAGATGATTAATATTATATTTAAACACAAACAGACATGACTGGACTGTGACTAGATCTTGTGAAAGTTGGCATACTGTGCAGAGAGAGAAAGAAAAATAAAAAATAAAAATAAAGAAAAAATAGAAACGTAATATAAAAAAAAATACAAATTTTGACTTGTGGTAAAAATAGATAGAGAGTAAAATAGAGAAGTGAAATAAAATACAATAAAATATAATATAAGAGAGAGAGAGAGAGAGAGAGAGAGAGAGAGAAAGAGAAAATAAATTAGTTAAAAAAATAATAAAAATTGAAAAATAATAAATATTTTACAATAAAGAAATAAAGAAATTTTGATTTGTTATAAAAATAGACAGAGAGTAAAATTAAGATGTGAAATAAAATGTAATATAAATATAAGAGAGAGAGAGAGAGAGAGAGAGAGAGAGAGAGAGAGAGAGAGAGAGAGAGAGAGAGAGAGAGAGAGAGAGAGAGAGAGAGAGAGAGAGAGAGAGAGAGAGAGAGAGAGAGAGAGGGGAGTTTTCGGCCATTAATTCAACTGGAACTACAGGTGAAAAATAAATGATGCTTCTTCTGATTAAAATGATCATGGAGTCATAATCATAACTGTTAAAAATAATCTGAGCTGAGTTATTATAAACCTCAACACTTCCCATCTCCCTCTCTCTCTCTCTCTCTCTCTCTCTCCTTTTTGATGGCATCTTAAAATCTTTTCATTACTGTTTCTTAGAGGTGTTCTTGAGGAATCCAAAATACCCAGAAGACACGAATGATAAATAAAGTAATAAGCGTTCCCTAATTGTAGCTTTGGAATCTGTGTTTCGTGCATTACACAAACTCGGCTCATTTGCATGGACCGTATCGGGGTTGAAGAGTCCTGGAGGTGGCAGGTTGTGAGAGGAAGTCGTGTTAGATACAGTACTGGAACACGGCGTCGGTGAATTTCTTCATGACAGCTTTGTTCCCTGTTTCTTCACTTCAGACTGCGGGCTATATAAAGCATGTGCAAACAATATATAGAGGCAATTATGTCACTGTCTGTTTGCTCCACGCATACACACACACACACACACACGCACACACACACAGATGGATCCAATTATGCACTGAATATTTCATGCCACACAAAGGTGTGATCACCGAGCTCCTCCGTTGTGATTCCATTATCTTCGTCTCCTGATGACAAGCTTCTCCCCGAACGCAGAAGACCTATTTATAATGTTTATGAGGAGAGGATACTTCTGGTCATAATGCATCGTTTAGAATCATCCTGTTTATGTTATGGCTTAAATACGTCCACATGTTCGTGTTCATGAAGGCCATCACCTTCATCTGAGACACACGGTGGAATGCAGAACATCATCATCATCAGACCTTCATCTTTACCTAGAACCCTGAAGACAGTTACAAATTAGAAGAAACCTTGAGGGTAATCCTTAAGATATCGAGATTTGTCACGTACACAGTTATACATCTTGTCTTGTACTGCAGCGAGCACAATCAGGAAGGCCAGTCTAAGGAGGCCAGCTCTTTATAGACTGTTTATATAAATAAATTAGATTAAGAAACTAAGCTACAACTCTTTGAGATGATATGAGGAAGAAACCTTGAGAGGAACCGGGCTCAGAAGGGAACCTCATCCTCATCTGGACAGAGTAAATAATTTAAATGTAATTAATGTCCTTTCTACAGCAGCAACCAAGAGCTCTTGAGGAACTAATAGGTCAGTGTAGTTTTTGAGTTTATTATAGACTTAGCATTAATTCCCTCCTGACTGATGCAACGGCACTTCAAAGACAACGTGATAGCCTCCACGGCAGTCCCCTGGGTTACCCCTGGGTGGTTAGTCAGTCCACACAGATATAGACTGTTTATATAAATAAATTAGATTAAGAAACTAAGCTACAACTCTTTGAGATGATATGAGGAAGAAACCTTGAGAGGAACCGGGCTCAGAAGTGAACCTCATCCTCATCTGGACAGAGTAAACAATGTAAATGTAAATAATGTGCTTTCTGCAATAGTTTATAGTCACGTGAGACCAAGAGCTCCTGAAGAACTAATAGATCAGCATCATTTCTGAGTTCATTATAGACCTAGCACTAATTCCCTCCTAACTGATGCAACGGCATTTTAAAGACAGCATGATAGTCTCCAAGAGGTTCTGTCCACGGCAGTCCCCTGGGTTACGGTCAGTCAGTCCACACAGATCTATCCCCAGCAGCAGCGAGCACCACCAAGGAGGCCAGACTAAGGAGGCCAGCTCTTCTTAGACTGTACATATAAATAAATTACTAAGCTAAAACTCTTTGAGATGTTATGAGGAAGAAACCTTGAGAGGAACCAGGCTCAGAAGTGAACCTCATCCTCATCTGGACAGAGTAAACAATGTAAATGTAAATAATGTACTTTCTTCAACAGTTTATAGTCACGTGAAACCAAGAGCTCCTGAGGAACTAATAGGTCAGCATCATTCCTGAGTTCATTATAAACTTAGCACTAATTCCTTCCTGACGAATGCTGACCGATGCAACGGCAGTTCAAAGACGGCGTGATCGTCTCTGAGTGGTTCTATCCACAGCAGTCCCCTGGGTCACAGTGAACACCACCAAGAAGGCCAGTCTAAGGAGGACTGTACATATGAATAAATTAGATTAAGAAACTAAGCTACAACTCTCTGGTGGTCCTCTGAGTTTCCTCTGCATGCTTACTGCTGTGGCCCGGGTTCGACTCCCACTGAGGGGTTGAGTCGGGAAAGCCATTCAGCATGAAAAAGAAAAAAAAAATTAAATATTTAGATTAGATAAGCGCCTGTGGTGACCCTGAACAGTGAGCAGATGAAGGACAGAAAAAAACAAGAAATATGTAAGATATAGTAAGGCTGGTTAAGGAGTTGAACTACTGATCAGAAGGTTGTGAGGTTCAATCCCAGGTCCACCAAGCTGCCACTGCTGGGCCCCTGAGCAAGGCCCTTAACCCTCAGATGTATATAATGAGATATACTGTAAGTCACTACAGAAATGTAAATGCATTGGGTTAAAACCCTGGATAATGGGACACAGGACTAGATTAGAACCATCTTGAATGGTGTTTAGAGATTACTTTCAATACAGCAATTTGTTATCAGACGAACAGGAAGACAACATCATGAGATGCTGCACAGGAAATGAAACCTGTATCCATTATGGCAAAATAAGAGGAAGGGAAGCCCTCTTCCGCATACATGAGCTTAAAGATGCCCGCTGATTGGCTAGTGTCGCTGTGATTGACAGGTGAGAGAGTGTATTCTGTCTCTATCTCCCAGACAGACTAGACCCCAGGCCAAATCAGTGGTTTCACCCATCAGATGGCTTTAGCATCGTTAGCATACAAACTCAAGATCTTGACAACACCCACAATAACGATTGATACATTTAGCTAATCTCTGGTGCATTAGCATTTCTAGAACAGAGGTTTGCTCGCTACATAGACATACCAAGAAGCTGAGTTTCATTTCAATGTCAAGGTCAAAGTCAAGGTCAAAAGTCTGGTCATTTCCATTTTTTTGACTAAACTTGCAGGTGAATGAAATGAAAAGAGCTTTAATTTGGTGTAAGCCTGCTGCACTCGTGCGACTGGGAGCGGTGATGTTACCAGTAACACAGACAGTGGAGTGCCTCTAAGTAAAGGCCATGAAGAAAAAATGACGACTGGACCCTCAGGTCCAGACATTTACAGATGACCTGGAAGATAATTTAGGAGGCAGATCTAGTACATTCAGTAGTGTAAAGGACTGTCCGACTTGGTCCAACAATAACTGCTGCACAAATTTAAGGAGATCAGTTAACATGAGATTCAATTCAGTTCTATTTTATTTGTCCTTGTTGTGAATCAGCTGTACAGGAACATACAAATTCAATAAATGATAGATTTTAAATCAATCCAGAGATGATGATAGTGAGGAAAAACTCTCTGAGACGACATGAGGAAAAAACCTCGAGACGATCCAGACTCAAAAGGGAAGCTGTCATCATCTGGGTGACATCAGAGAGTGGGATTATAAAAAAGAGATGGTTGTGGTGTAAAGAGCATTGTCCCTGTGAGGCGGTGAGCTGGAATCCATCATAATGACACCACTGTTGATCTGCAGTCCACACAGAAACGCAGGCTAACATCCCTCTTAATGACCAGCATGACCAGCGAATCAGATGGCTGCAGGATACCAGGATAAGATTATTCATTATTATTATTATTATTATTATTATTATTATTATTATTATTATTATTATTATTATTAATTTATTAATTTAAAAAAATAATAAATTCACTGTATTTTTTTGGATTGCCTCAGGGTCAATTTTCTATTAAAATCCACTTTATTAGAGACTGACCAATATTAAAATATGACCAAATAAATAAATCAACAAGCAAGCAAATAAACAAACAAATAAATATTACTAATATTTGTATTATTAGTAGTAGTATGGGTATTTATTAAAGATATGACAAATTATACATTTTTAAATAAATAAAATTAATACATTTTTAAACAAAAAAACAAATAAACATTATTAGTATTATTAGTAGTAGCAGTATCTGTATTTATTATAGATATGACCAATTATAAATAAATATTTTTTAAAAATTAATAAATAATTAAATACATAAATACATTTTTGTATATATTTTTATTTCTATTTTTTAATGTAATTAAAAATAATTCAATTTACGACCTAACCTTGCATCACAGAGACATCACATGTTGGAAACTTCAGTTCTCAGCCAGTTGTAGTGGTATGCGTGCAATTAATAGTGGAAAATTAGTAGCACTACTCCAGTGCAGTGGGCTGTATAGAGTAGGAGAAAGATCATGTGAATTATTTCTGTATTTACATCCTGCGACCTCTGTTTATGTAAAGATTAAGCACTTATGAATCGTCTACAAGCGCTTTCGTTTTTCCATTACTGTTGTTCAAAGCCATTTAGATCTGTTGGATAAAAGCAGCCCTAGAGGTGTTGAAGTCTTTCCAGGAGCTAATAACAAGCACACACACACACACACACACACACACTTGTGCTGATAATTAATTATCCTATTCTACACAAACAGCTCAGAGACTAAACAGCATCACTCAGTGGCTTGGGAGCTATTAGCCAACTTACTATTGACTCAGAGAGCAGAAAGAAAGAAAGAATTAAATATTATCCATTAAATATAAGAATATATTTAACATATGTTCAGTGCTCGGGACATGTGCAAGGCAAAACTGCAACTTCCTCTCAATAATCATACAGGCCTTTGACATTTAGCTCGGTTTATTGGCAGATGAATTTCATTGTGTAAACAGAAGACAGTAGGTTTAGTTCAGTTTGGCCTCCATGGATAGAAATCCATCATGAGGAAAAAACACACAGAGGCACAAAGTTTGAATGAATTAATTTATACAAGACACGGGAAAAAAGAAATGCAGAACACCACATCCAATCCACTCCCATGTCAATCAAATGAAAATAAAAACTCTAGGCACTCTTTATATCCTCAGGAGAATAAGCCTGCGTAATAATGAGAAAAATTACCAACTACCATGAGAGTAAAAACACTCTAACACAGGAGAGTAAAACCCGCCCACTTCAACCATCATGAGAGTAATAACCACCCACTTTCACCCTCAAAAGAGTAATAACCACCCACTTCCACCCTCATGGGAGCAAGAACTACCCACTTCCACCCTCATGGGAGCAAGGGCTGCCCACACCCACTCGCATAAGAGTAAGCAGTGCCCACTCCCACCCTCATGAGAGCAAGAACCACCCACTTTCACCCTCATGAGAGCAAGAACCGCCCACTTCCACCTTCATGAGAGCCAGAACCACCCACTTGCACCCTCATGAGAGCAAGAACTACCCACTTCCACCCTCATGAGAGCAAGAACTACCCACTTCCACCCTCATGAGAGCAAGAACTACCCACTTCCACCCTCATGAGAGCAAGAACCACCCAGTCCTACCCTCTTAAGAGTAAGACCCACCTGCTCCCACCCTCATGATATGATGGACCACCCACTTCCTCCCTTTTGAAAGTAAGAACCGCCTACTCCCTCCTTTATGAGAGTAAGCAAGCCCACCTCCACCCTCATGATATGAAGGACCGCCCACTCACACCCTTATGATAGTAAGAACCACCCTCATGATAGAAAGAACCACCCACTCCCACCCTCATTAGAGTAAAACCCACCCACTTCCAAAGTCATAAGAGTAAGACCCACCCACTCCCACCCTCATAAGAAAATTATTGATTGATTTTTACAACTAGCTGTACGCGTACACTCAAAGAGTGTTATTAGTTGTATTTATTAATGTATTAGTGTATTTTTGGTTGCTTATTTATAAAACATCTGTGCCTCCTGGGAAACGATCCTAAATGAAGGAAGGATCGTTATTTCCACAGCTCCCTCACCACACTGACCTATACAGCGGTCCTCACAGAACAGAACGCGCTGTGCACATTATGGGGCCGTTCATTGCGGCATCTACTAATGATGGCTGTAAAGCTGTGTCTCAGCAGGTGTGTGTGTGTGTGTGTGTGTGTGTGTGTGGAGACCGAAACAGAAAGAAGTGTGTGGATTAAGAATAAAATATAAAGGAGAGAAAATTTAACACACCATTTATCAATCACACGAAGGAAAAGCATATGAAGAGGTTTGTTGTTTTTTTTTTTTGCATCCTACCTGTCAGGGAGAATCCTACAGGGTGTCATGGAGTGCCAAAGACTCCAAATGACATGATCTGAAAATCTGGGACTCCTCAAGGATCTATTCAAGGCCCACTGCTCTTCTTACTGTCCCCCACATCCACTTCTACTGTCTCTGATAACTGCTATGTGTCACCAATTCCGCCTCTCAGCAGCATGGCTCGTGCTTGTTCTTTGTCCTATAAACGTGCTATTTATTTTTTCCTTTGTATTTTTTTCCATGTGCCTTTGTTTCCATTCTCTCCCTGGCCCCGCCCCTTGTCTTGTCTAGGATTTGTTATCGCGTTGTGTTCACCTGTATTGTGTTAGCTCTTATTTAGTCTCTTGTTTTCCATGTAATCTTTACTCCTGTTTCCTAGCTCCCATGTTTGTGTTTGGTGTCTTCTGACCCACCCATCTTGATTCCTTGATTCTCTGGATCTTTAGAGCTTTCCTTGAAGAGACTCATCTCTGACGTCGTCACCGTGATCCCTCTGAGAATCTGTACAAAAATATGAAGTTAATATCTGTGCGGCTCTTATTTCCACTCCCACCTGCACACATCTGCCATCAGGGAAATAGCCAAGCAAGCGAAGAGTGAACAAGAGGATTAGCAAACTCAACAGCATAACACACACACACACACACTTTTACCTTCTCTCTGTGTGAGCCCTCTAGTGTAGTGAAGCTCTAGTTTCCGTGTCTCTGGTGTGGATGAGACCTGATCTGCTTCTACTTATCGTTGGTAATGAGGCTGGAGAGCTAAAAACAGACCTGACTTCACACACACACACACACACACATACATGTATGGACACACAGAAACCCATATTCCTTTATAGGTGTTTGTGTGCAACACCAGGTTTTGTGTTAAATATCCCAGTTACGAGTAGACCAGGGTCAAACACACAGAGGTGCCAAAACTTTTGAAGGGGATTCATGGTATATTTCTAGCTATTTGCTAGCTTGTTTCTCTTGCTAGCCCGCTTTTCCTCAGTAGTTTGTGTTTTCCTCGCTAGTCTACTTTTCTTTGCTATCTTCTTGCTCTTGCTAGCTTGCTTTTCCTCAGTAGTTTGTGTTTTCCTCGCTAGTCTACTTTCCTTTGCTAGATATTTTCTACTGCTAGCAAGCTTTTCTTCAGTAGTTTGTGTTTTCCTCGCTAGGGCTAGTTTGGTTGCTAGTTTACATTAATTTGCTAGTTTGTTTTCACTCACTGAGCTGATTTTGCTTGCTAGTTTTTTTTTTCCTCATTAGGCTACTGTCTCACGCTAATTTCTTTCTGTTGCTAGTTTACATTTGCTTGCTAGTTAGTGTTTTCCTCACTAGTCTACTTTTTTATTGCCCGCTGCTCTGTATCTTGCTCTCTGATTGGCTGTAGGTCATCGCAAGGTATTTTTCAGTCAAAACTCCTTTCACACTGCACGATTTTGAGTCACCGACAGGTCCAGATATTTAGCATGCCAAATATTTCACTTGAAATATTTATCGGCGACTTGCTCAGGTCGCGTGTGTGGTAATTCACACTGCGCGATTGTCACTCACGTGCACAAGCTCTGATTTGTCTGTGACTGAAAATCAGGGCTAAAATCGTGTAGTGCTAACTCTGCATCAGTTGCTTTTTGTTGCTAGTTTCCATTTGTTTGCTGGCTTGTTTTCACTCACTAATGCCGAGTTCACTCTGCACGATTTTAGCCCTGATTTCCAGTCACCGACTAGTTTTGCAAAGTCGCCGACAAATACCGGTATGCTAAACATCTGGACCTGTCGTGCAGGGTAAAAGGAGTTCTGACTGAAATCAGATATCCTGCTATCTGATTTCAGTCAGAACAGGGCAGAGGGCAGTTCGGGGAGCAGTTATAGACCACAACATAAGCAGACATGGTTTCAGTTGGAGCATAATATTATAGTTTAATAGAGTTTATCGATTTTTATCAGGAAAAAATGTCTTAAATATAGTTATATCAGAATGAATAAGCTTTACAATTACATCAAACAGAAATAAAGCAGAAACATTTGCTGTCCAGCCGCATCAGCAGCAGCACATTGCACAATTATTCATTTGTTCAATTATACAGAACGCACAATCCTTGTTTCCCGCATTGACCATTAGGATGGCGAACTTTTTGCGGGGTTCCGTTTCCAGTCTTGCGCGAGAACTCTGACATCACGTGTGATCTTGCGTTATTTCCTTATTATTTCTTGTGTACATTCGGTTGTGAATCGCAGTTTGCGGACCAGGCAGAGCTGTCGGCGATTCTTCCTATTGTGAAGTCATGCAGTGTGAAAGCTCCTGTCACCGATCCATCATGCGGTGTGAACACAGCAGAGACCGAAAGCTACCCTAGATAGTCATGCAGTGTGAAAGCAACCGTGATCTGACCACTCTGATCTAAAAATCATACAGTGTGAACTCGACATCAGCTGATTTTCCTTGCTAGTTCTTTTTTTCTCACTAGGCTACTTTTTCTCACAAATTTCTTTCTGGTGCGAGTTCACATTTGCTTGCTAGTATGTGTTTTCTAGGCTAGTCTACTTTTCTTTGCTAGCTTGTTTCTCTTGCTAGCCTGTTTTTCCTCAGTTTGTGTTTTCCTCGCTAGTCTACTTTTCTTTACTAGCTTCTTTCTTTTGCTAGCTTGTTTTTCTTAGTAGTTTGTGTTTGCCTCGCTAGGGCTACTTTCACTCACTAAGTTGCTTTTTGTTGCTGCTTTACATTTGCTCACTAGTTTGTGTTTTCCTCACTAGTCTTTCACTCACTAAGTCGTTTACTGTGACTAGTTCACATTTACTCACTAGTTTGTTTTCGCTCACTATGATGTCTTTGCTCACTAGTTATTTTTTTCCGCGCTAGGCTACTTCAGGTGACAGAAATAAAGAGAGTAACAGGAGAAATAAGAACTAGCTTGTTGCATGGACGTTAAGAGTAACTCTCAAAGGCTAAAAAAAACTTGCTAATGAATTTAAAAAATAAAATAATCGCTGTGGAACAAGAAGAATAAAACCATCCTATTTTAAAGAATCCAGATTGATATGTCAAGCTGCAGCCTAGCCTGATTTTCAGCAGGAACTGAAACGTCACAGCTCTTTTACTTCATAATTTTCGAAGATGTTTCGAAGGAATAATAAACACAGAGCTGATTTAACGAGACCTTCTGAGACGCCGGTACGAGAGGGGCGTCACGTTTCATTAGTGTCGTATGACCCGGAGCGCCTTCACGGCACCGAGCTCTTATTAACACTGACAGGAGTTTTAAAAGGCCATCACCGGTGGATTTCCGTTCCAACATGCTGAGGAGGTGATTTATATCACATAGTTTTATACTCTGTATGTAGCTGCGTTTGAACGCGATGCTACATAAGATGTACGTTTCAGCGCGGGCTTATATCCCTCATGGGTTCCTCAACCGAGAATAGAAGCTAATTAGTGAACTTGGCTGGCGGCACACAGGCCTTCATGAGCTGAGGAACATCTTTACTCGGCATTACAGTCTCCTGAACCTGATAGAGCGAGAAACATGAATCAGACGTGACCTGATACTCTGACCGGGAAAAAACACACTAAGCAAGTTAGCAAGGCAGGATGAGTGGAAGGGAAGAATGAGAAGAAAGAAAAAAGGATCTGATCTCCAGTCCTGAAAATGCTACTGCAAATGACTGATTCAGCAGGAGAAGCTTAGCAGTTAGCAACCTGAGGGAATTGGGTTTTTTTTGTATATTATTCTAAATAATATATATACGTAAATAAATATACGAAAACAAGAAACATCCAAACCTTAATTAGTTTAATGTTGTCTGCTAAGCTGCTTTTGCTCACTAGTTTCTCTCACACTAGTTTGTTTTTTCCTCGCTAGTCTACTTTCATTCGCTATTCTTACTTTTTCTTGCTAGCTTGTTTCTCTTGCTTCTTTGCTTTTGCTTACTAGTTTGTCTTTTCCCTAGCTAGGTCACTTTCACTCACTAAGTAGCTTTTTGCAGCTAGTTTACATTTGTTTGCTAGTTTGTTTCCCTCCTTAGCCTGCTATTGCTCACTAGGTTATTTTTTCCTCGCTGTGGCTAGTTCACATTTACTATGCCTATACTAGGCTACTTTCTCTTGTGAATTTCTCTCTGCTGCTGCTTTACATTTGCTTGCTAGAGTGCTTTTTCCTCGCTAAGGCACTTTCACTTGCCAAGTTGCTTTTCATTGCTTTTTTACATTTGTTTGCTGGTATGCTTCACGTGCTAGTCTAATTTCCCTTGCTAAGTTGCTTTGCTATTTTCACTTTCGCTTGGTAGCTTGTTTCCCTCACTAGCCTGCTGTTTATTTGACTCTCACTTCATAAATTGATTTTGTGTGCTATTTTATTTTCATGTGTTTGTTTTTCCCTTGCTAGGCCACTGTGTCTGGTTAGTTTATTGTGTCTCTTTTAGCTCAGTTTGCTAGATTTTCCCTTTTTCTCTCTCTATTTTCTCTCAATTGCTGTTCCTTGTTTTTGCTTTTGCTTAACAGTTTTCTCTCTCTCTCTTTCTCTCTCTCTCTCTCTCTCTCTCTCTCTCTCTAGTGTATTTTCAGGAATATTATTAACTGCATTTAGATTGTGATCAGAGATTTAGAGCTCCTGGGGCGTTTAGGTTGTCTGGACCACTGAGCAGGATTTTCCTCCTCAGATCAGCTCTTTTTTAACATTTTATTCTCCAGTGAATGAAAACAACAGTATAAAAAGAATCGTATTAGTATAAAGTGATCTTTTTCCGGGGGAAAGGAAAAGGAAATGATCTTTATTAATTAATTATCGCATCTGACATCAGCCTTATTTCCTATTATTAGCCTTTACTGGATCACTATATTCCCTTACAATCACATCACTCTGATTTCTGCTCCATTCCAGTGAAGAAACTCGCAAGGTATACGGTAAAGTTATAGCACAAGCACCCAAAATCTTAATCTTAAACATCCAAATGGTGTATTTTAAAGCGAATCTGATGATTTATCTGCTACGCTGCTGAATATAAACTCCCATTACGTGCTACATTAGCCTCACGGCTCCAGAGCAAAAAATAAAAGAGAAGGCTTTCGACAGTAAACATGTCTCCGCTGAACTTTTTCTTTAGGCTTGTTATTAATAAGCCGTAAAGCCCCATGTGGATGCTCCCCAGTCTCCATGAAGCTCACGGTCTGATCTGACTATAAATCTCCTCCTTCTGAACATCGTATTTCTCTCTCTGTACATGAAGACCTTCTCCCACGTAGAGAGCTGCCCTGGCCTGAGGAGACCAGACGGAGCTGTGTCTAAAAAAAGAACATTTTAACCCTGCTGTCCCTACACACACACACACACACACACACACACATACAAACACACACACTACATGTCAGCATAGTATGACTCACCCCCCACATGGGAAATGACTTATCCATTGTTATTTGTTCTGTATTAGAATTAATCGCTAGAGTACGCTTGGCTGAAGTGTAAATTACACATTTGGGGTGTGTGTGTGTGTGTGTGTGTAGGGCATCAGAGCACAACATAATAATTACAGTTGCTGTTTCTCACTTTTTTTTCTTGGTAATGCTACCATTAGCCATGACAATAAAAGCCTGTAGGATTTATCCAGGATTTTTGGGTCAGAACTCGATCACACAATGTTTTGGTCTTTAACGAGCCGTGTGTGGTGTTTCATGGCTTGATGTAAGGAACGTTCTTGATCTGATCATGGCAATTTGATCAGTCGTTTCACAGGAGGTTGACAGCCGAGAGCCGGGAACTGGGAAGCGGGTGAGGTCTTGCGGTACATAAAATACGGCATCATGAAAGAGAAAAAACACAATTTTCCCCTCAGCATTCTCTCTTTTTATGGGGGGTCATGACAACAGAGGGACTCTTGATGTTTCGCTAAAGATGGAGGAATAGATAACGGTTAATCAGAGGTGATGGACTTGGTGTTAATGACGTTAATAAGACCATTAAAAATAAATAAATAAATACATACATAAATAAATAAATAAATAAATCAATAAAATCAATAAAAAAATAAATAAAAGTAAATAAATAAACAAATTAAATAAGTAAATCAATTAAAAAAAAAGTAAATTTATAAATAAATTCATTCATAAATAAATAAATAAAAGTAAATAAATAAAAATAAATAAATCAATAAAATCAATAAAAAATAATAAATAAAAGTAAATAAATAAACAAATTAAATTAATTAATTAATTAAAAAAAGTACATTTATAAATAAATTCATTCATAAATAAATTAATTAATTAATAAATAAACAAAGCAAAATTTTCCAAAGTTATAAAATAGAAAACAGCTGTTTTTTAAGTGCTGACACTGACGACTCCTTCTATAAATGTTACATAAACACATAAAACAGAAAACTTTATTATATCAACCATTAAAAATGTTTTTTAATCAGTTTTTGTAGAGTATGTACCCTGTATAAGCTGTTCCTATTAAAATGTCTAGATGTCAGTTACGTTCAGTTAAAGCTTCTTCTTAAAGCTTTTCTTTGTCACTCTAAGGAAATCCTTTATGCTGTCCATATATATATATATATATGTTTTTTTTCTTCTTTGGTTTTCTTCACCTCTGTTAAAATCACGTTTTTTTCGTTTACGGTTGTTTTTTTTCTTTGACTGTCCTGAAATATTCCTCGGAGCCTGTTTGCACTTTTCATGCCTTAAAAATTACTAAACTGAGCACACGTGTGCCGTGGTCTGTTATTAGCCTTTACACCTTAATGAGGTACGGCGTCTAATTAAATGGACCACAGCATGATGTTGTGGCTGGGTGTTGGGGTGGGGTGGGGTGGGGGGCACAAAATTTCGAGCATGGTAATGAAGACAGTAAAGGCAGCAGCTGATTTAGATTCAGTTGATGAAATGATCAGGTGAAGAGGATTTGAAGGAGAAAACACGTTTATATCGACAACAACCCTGACCTGTGGATGAAGTCTATCTACCCCCCCCCATCTATCTATCTATCTATCTATCTATCTATCTATCTATCTATCTATCTATCTATCTATCTATCTATCTGTCTGTCTGTCTGTCTGTCTGTCTGTCTGTCTGTCTATCTATCTATCTATCTATCTATCTATCTATCTATCTATCTATCTATCTATCTATCTATCTATCTATCTGTCTGTCTATCTTTCTCTCTCTTTCCCCCATCTCTATCTATCTCTTTCTCCCTCTTTCCCTCTCTCTCTCTATCTATCTCTTTCTCCCTCTTTCCCCCTCTCTCTCTTTCACTCACTGTCTCACTCTCTTTCTGTCTCTCACTCACTCACTCACTCACTCAATTACTTTCTCCATCTCTCACTCTCTTTCTCTCTCACTCACTTTTTGTTTTTTGTTGCTTTTGGCAACTTATTTATTTATTTATTTATTTATTTATTTATTTATTTATTTATTACCTTTCATCTTTTTTATTTGGTGTTTTTTTAAACTTCTTTCTCATTTTTTTCACATTTGAAAACCTACCTTTCTTTCACTTTGTCCTTTTTTCCAAAAAAAATATTGCTATATCACATTAAAAGTAAAAAATCTCTCTCTCTCTCTTCATTACTCACTCTCTCTTTCTCTCTCTCTCACTCTCACTCTCTCTCTCTCTCTCTCTCTCTCTCTCCCCCTTTCTCCCCCAATCACTCTCTCTCTCTCCCTCTCTCCCACACTCACTCTCTCTCTCTCTCTCTCTCTCTCTATCTCCCTTTCTCCCCCACTCACTCACTCTCTCTCTCTCTCTCTCTCTCTCTCTCTCTATCTCCCTTTCTCCCCCACTCACTCACTCTCTCTCACTCTCTCTCTCTCTCTCTCTATTTGATGTGTAAAAGGAAGCACTCTGCACTGTTGGGGTTTGGAGGATGAAAGGATCCGTCCCAAATCACACCATCCATCACTCAGCGCTCCCCAGGAGAACCCTCAGCATGCGTGTGAAGGAGATCGTGGAGCGGCGGACCGTCCTCATTATCCTCCACTTACACAGGGAAGATAAGGGGTCTCTGGAGAGGAACCCTAACTGCCCTATCACTTCTCTTGTCCACACAGATCCCATGTCCCCTCATCACCCAATCTAACGCCCACTCCGTCTCCACTTCGGGAAGCGGGCCTGGGAAGGCGTCGGAAAACAAGATGCATTGTGGGCTATTTATACTGGAGATGTTCTATTCTTCATCGTGGTGTCTACCAGTGAAGGCTGAGAAACACACACACACACACACACACACATCAAATGGGGTTTCTTTCTCTGGTTAGACTATATATAGACACTGACGTTGTTATTGTTTTTCTCCTGCGCCGCACTTGTCAGAGACGACGTCCTCGTTTCAGGAGCTTTGGATAACGAGTCACGAGTCCAACAGCAAACACCGGCTTAGGAGGTGATGAGGTTATAACACGTGTAATAACACACTGACAAAAAAACAATGCAATCAAATCAAAACAGATGATTATTCCTCAGTGTGTCCTGAAATGACTTGTTATTTTTGTTTTTAATAAATGATGTCCTTTTACCTTTATAATATTATTAATTTTACAAAAACTGATTAATTAATTCCAATTAATCTCCCGAATTAATTTCTGATAAAAACACAAATTCATTTCTGTTAAAAACACACACAATCAGTGTATATGTACAATATGAGGTAATAAAATAAAAAAATATATTTTTTTAAAGGAATAAAAAGTGGACCAAACAGATATGAGGTAAAAAAAAAAATTAAATTAAAAATAAATAAAAAAATTTTGTTCTGTTGTCATTTTGTTGCCTATATCCATTATACTATCTATCTATCTATCTATCTATCTATCTATCTATCTATCTATCTATCTATCTATCTATCTCACTCACTCACTCACTCACTCACTCTCTCTTCATCACTCACTCACTCATCTATCTTGTACTGGTGTGGGTATATTTTGTTTCTCCTGCCCTCTTTGTTACCCCAGCTCATCACAGTCAGCTAACCAAGTTTCCCAGAATGCACCACGGTCTCTAAACCTGGTTGTCACTGACTACACACATCCCAAGATACACTGACAGCCATCTGACTTCTAAACCCTACACACCTGTCCCTGAGCAGAACTAGCACACACACACACACGCACACGCACACACACACACACACACACATCAGTTCATCAAGACGTCCCAGAATGATCTGAATTATGCCAAAAAAAATCCCCTCAGTGTATAACTATTACATTATGCTCCGCCCATATTTTTTCATATTCTCTATTCCATTATATTCAGATTTGAGCTTTTTAGCGTTTCCCATTGTCTCTGGTTTTCTCCATTTCTCAAAAAGATTTTGTTTAGATTTGGCGAATTTGGTCGTTTGGTCAAAGTGTGACATCACAACACATCTAATCTAATCTCACTTAATATCATCACGATTAATCTCACTTCATCTCTTATTTAATCTAATCATATCTCAGCTAATTCCCATCTCATTTCATTTATTCTCATCTCTTATCTAATCTCATCTCATATCACATATTATCTAATCTCATTTAATCTCATCTCTTATCTAATCTAATCTCATCATTTTACATCTCATCTCATCCCATTTTAATCTCATTTAATCTCTTATCTAATCTAATCTCATTTTACATTTTATCTCATTGATTCTCATCTCTTATCTAATCTCATCTCATATCATCCTACATCTCATCTCAGATTACATACTATCTAATCTCACTTAATCTCATCTCATCTTTTACTTAATCTAATCATATCTCATCTAATTCTCATCTCATCTCATTTAATCCCATCTTATTTATTCTCATTTCATCTCTAATCTCATCTCTCCTCTGATCTTATCCAAAAATATCTTTAAAAAATGTACAGATTTTAACTTTGTTTTTTGTTTTTTAATGTAATCATGTTGTAGATGCTGTGATTCCTGACCGAATCTATTTCTGATCTTCAAAAAGATTTGGGGAATTCGGTCATTTGGTCAAAATGTGACATCACAACACTTATCTGTGTCTCAGTTTTACACACCCAAATGTTGTCATGTGGTCAGTTTTGAAGGACATGAAGCATCATGCAGAAAAGTTAAAGCTTTAACACAGTAAAATAAACTCTACTCTTTCTCACATGGCTGCATTTCCAGATCCTGGACTCTGAAAGTGGACGTTTAATGTGGAGCGACGCCTCCCGAGGCTGAATAACGCAGATGGATGCTGATGGTGTTAGTGTGGGTTCATCCATTGGGGAAAACCTTCAGTTCTGCTCAACTCTCTCCACTGAGGGCTTTGTCTCCTAGCATCCCTTATGTCGGGAGAGGTATCATAGCAACAGGAGGCGATTGGAAACATCTTAACAGAGGAGACTCCAGGGGTCGGCCGTTCTTTCACCTCGCTGGACGTACGCTCGCACCCACACAACGGGTGACAACGGGCTCACTGGGCAGGAAAACGGTTAACATTTGTCTTATATGATAAGAATAACGTCACGCCCTGACGAGGCTTTTATAAAACGCAAAGAATTTATTTATTATTCACAAATACGCTTTTTATATCCTAAACATTTGATCAGAGACAAAGAATAAAACAATCCAACAACAATTCCAGATCCGAATAAATACAGCTCTAGCGTATGTACATACACACAGATTTATTTAATCATTTCTATCATTTTATTATTTCTATTTGTTATGTCATAGTTTTTTAAAGTTGTACACAACTTTATTTTTGTTGATGTTACTTCTCATACAGTGCTGCTGTGTCTCATCTCATCTAATCTCATCTCTTATCTAATCTAATCTAATCTCATCTCACATATTGTCTAATCTCATTAAATCTCAACTCTTTTTACATCTCATCTCATTTAATCTCATCTCATTCAATCCCATCTATTATCTAATCTAATCTAATCTCACATCTCGTCTCATCTCATTAAATCTCAACTCATCTTACATCTCATCTCATTTAATCTCATCTCATTCAATCTCATCTATTATCTAATGTAATCTTTTCTCACCTCATCTCATCTCTTTTCTAATCTCATCTCATCTAACATCTCGTCTCGTCTCATTAAATCTCAGCTCGTCTTACATCTCATCTCATTTAATCTCATCTCATTCAATCTCATCTATTACCTAATCTAATCTTTTCTCACATCTCATCGTATCTCATCTTGTTTAATCTCAACTCATCTTACATTTCATTTTATTGAACCTCATCTCATATCTGATCTCATGATCTCACATCGCAACTCATGGTACATCCCATCTCATTTAATCTCATCTCTTATCTAATCTAATCTCATCTCGCATTTTAATCTTAATCTCCTCTCATCTTACTTAATCTCAGCTCACCTTACATTTCATCTCATCTCTTATATAATCTCATTTTATCTCATTTATTCTCATCTATTATCTAATCTCATCTCACATCTCATTTAATTTCCTCTCGTCTCTAATCTAATCTCATATTACATATCATCTAATCTCATTTAATCATTTATTCTCATCACTTATCTAATCTTATCTAATCATCTTACATCTCATCTCATTTAATCTCATCTCACGTCTTACCTCATCTAATCTCATCTCATTTATTCTCATCGCTTATCTAATCTTACATCATCTTACATCTCATCTAATCTAATCTCATTTAATCTCATCTCATCTATCTCATCTAATCTCATTTTATATCTCATCTCATTTAATTGCATCTCTTATCTAATCTAAGCTCATCTCATCCCATTTTAATCTCATCTCTAATCTCCTCTCATCTCATCTCATCTAATCTCATCTCTCATCTGATCTAATCTAAAAAAAAAAAAAAGTAAACAAATCTACAGATTTTAAGTTTTTTTTAAAGAATGTAATCCTGTTCTAGATGCTGTGTCTCCTGACAGAATCTATAAATAAACTCGTCTCTCTGGAACACAGTGCTGTAGATGGATTTTAGCATTCCAGAAATTTGTAAAAACAATCCAGAGCTTTGTAGTAGATAATAAACACCAACCCAGGAGTGATCGTGGGTTGGTGTTCCTGGAGTGATCGTGATCAGACTTGATTCCTGCACCGTTCTCAATCCGGTGAAGCTTCTTCAGACTGAACCACACCGAAAGAGCAAAGTGAAGACCTCCTACACGCCTTTCTTGTTTGTTGTCTAACTGCTGATGTTTGTTAAAAAGGAAATAACTCACCTACATTCCTGGCATGAGGAGGTGATGACTGCCAGGAAGACGGTGAGCCTCTGGCAGGCCGTAATTGAGGAAATTGCATCGTTTGTGCGTCATTATTTTATGGCAAACAGATCTCAGGGTTCGGGAGGTTTCATCAGTCACTGAGACAAAACGAAACCAGATCATGTTGTTGTGTTCAGGTAGAATTTCAACAACAAATTAGTTTGGGGGGTTTGGTCTTTGGGAACAGCTTGAGGAAGAAACTATTTTCATAGCACTTTTAACAATGCACATTGTCTCAAAGCAGCTTTACAGAAGTATAGAAACAGAGAATAAAATTTATAAAGTTTCAAATGAAATTAATATTTATTCCTAATGAGAAGCCTGAGGTGATGGTGGTGAGGAAAAACTCCCTGAGATGATATGAGGAAGAAATCTTGAGAGGAACCAGGCTCAGAAGCAAATCTGGACACTGGACAGTAAATAATGTAAATGTAAATAATGTCCTTTCTTCAATGGTTTATATTCATGAGGAATTGTCCAAGAGCTCCTGAGGAACTACAAGGTTTCTGAGTTCATCATCCGAAGTCTTGATGAAGACCCGAGGATATATGGGTGTATTTGTACAAATTAAAGCTCAAAAGGTTCAAAGCTCAATTCTGCTAAGACTGCATGCTGTATGTCTGTCACATGACTAGCACTCAACCGCTAAGCTTCATGTTGCTAACATCACTATTGCGTTATGTGTGCAGACTAATCATCAAACACTCGATTTGCCCAGACCAGGCTCCAGGGGGGGTCAGTCTTGATAGGGTACATTTGACTTACCTGAGATGCTAGAGATCAGATCTTGGAATTACATCATTTTCTTTTCATAGCAACAAGCTAACAGATGCTGCTGTTTACTGTTCATGTTGTGAGCAGCCATGTTGATTTGGCATCACTTGCTGAACTCAGGGGTTGAAGAGTTCCCAATTAGCATTCTGTGTCGAGTCTGGAGTTGAATTGGAATTTATGGCATTTGGCAGACGCCCTTATCCAGAGCGACTTATATTTTATCTCATTTTATACATCTGAGCAATTGAGGGATAAGGGCCTTGCTCAGGGGCCCATCAGTGGCAGCTTAGTGGACCTGGGATTCAAAATCACAACCTTCTGTTCAGTGGTCCTAAAGCTACCACATCCCCACAGTTTACCTAGAAAGGTGTGAAAAAACAAAAAATATAACCCTTCTGAAGAACCAATGAAGAACCTTTTTTTTAAGACTACCTAAGACAGGGGTGTCCAAGCTTATCCACAAAGGGCTGGTATGAGTGCAGATTTTCATTCCAACCAAGCAGAAGCCACACCTGAGCATTGATTGGGATGAAAACCTGCACCCACGCCAGCCCTTTGTGGAAAAGATTGGACACCCCTGACCTAAGAGTTTGATGCTAGCTGAAGACCAATTAATGGTTTAAATTTTTTTTGACAGCTTTACCAACAGCTTTTACTACCCTGTTGCGATGGCTCATTCTAGGGTTCTTTAAGGAACCTTTAAAGCTTAAACATCTATTAAGTTCATTTTAACTCCAAAAATGTAGGATGTTTAATCATCCAAAAATCATCCCTTGAAGAATCCTATTATTTCTTTCTAAGAGTACTTGTCATGTTAAGTAGTTTTGAAGAAACCTTTTGAGATGTGAAGGACCTGCACCTCTTTCAAGGGTCTTTTGACATAGAAATGATTCTGTAAAGGTTCTTTAAGAATTATTAGACTTTCATTGCAGCCTGAAAGGATTCCACATTCAGGGGAATCCTGTCTGAGAGGAAGGAAGGTTGTTCAGGGTTCTACACAGCATCTTTGAAGGTTGAATCAGAGGGATGCTTTACAGTATGGGTTTTTAACCATGGGCTTTTTGGAAGTTTAACAGCTCTAGCTTTTTCTAGACTGATGGTTCTAACTTTCTAACTAAAAAAAATATCTTTTTTTTTTCTTTATCATTTTTTTTGTTTCTACTATGAAAAGCTGATGTACTTTTCTTGAGGGCCAAGAGTGCCCTTACACCAGTGTTGGGAAACTTGAATAAAGCTCAGCTATGGTAGAACTTTTAATCTTGTTTGTTTCATGCTAACATCTACATTGCTGGACTGTATCTTCTGTATCTGTATCTTCACAACTTCTGTAGTTAAACATTTATTGTTGTTGGGGGTTTTTTCCAGCACAGGGATTTGTGTCAAATGTCTTGCCCATGCTAGTCATGTTTAGAAGAAGAAGCCTTTATTATTATTACCACACATACATTACAGCACAGTGGAATTCTTTTCTTCACATATCCCAGCTGAGGAAGTTGGGGTCAGAAAGCAGGGGCAGCTATGATACAGCACCCCTGGAGCAGGGAAGGTCAAGGGCTTTGCTCAATTGCCCAACAGTGGAGCTTGGTGGTGCTGGGGATTGAACCCCGATCCTCTGATAAACAACCCAGAGCCTTAACCTCATTGGATGGTGGTGGCTCAAGTAGTTAAATTTCTGGGTTGTTGATCATTTGGGAATGTTGGGGTTTAAGCCTCACTACCACCAAGCTGCCACTTTTGGGCACCTGAGCAAGGCCCTTAACCCTCAATGCTCCAGGGGCACTGCATCCTGGCTGACCCTGTGCTCTGACCCCAACCTCCAAAGCTTGGATATGCAAAGAAAGATTTTCACTGTGCTGAAATGTACACTATATTGCCAAAAGTATTCGCTCACCTGCCTTGACTCGCATATTAACTTAAGTGACATCCCATTCCTAATCCATAGGGTTCAATATGACGTCAGTCCACCCTTTGCAGCTATAACAGCTTCAACTCTTCTGGGAAGGCTGTCCACAAGGTTTAGGAGTGTGTTTATGGGAATTTTTGACCATTCTTCCAGAAGCGCATTTGTGAGGTCACACACTGATGTTGGACGAGAAGGCCTGGCTCTCAGTCTCCGCTCTAATTCATCCCAAAGGTGTTCTATCGGGTTGAGGTCAGGACTCTGTGCAGGCCAGTCAAGTTCATCCACACCAGACTCTGTCATCCATGTCTTTATGGACCTTGCTTTGTGCACTGGTGCACAGTCATGTTGGAAGAGGAAGGGGCCAGCTCCAAACTGTTCCCACAAAGTTGGGAGCATGGAATTGTCCAAAATGTCTTCCTTTCACTGGAACTAAGGGGCCAAGCCCAGCTCCTGAAAAACAACCCCACACCATAATCCCCCCTCCACCAAACTTTACACTTGGCACAATGCAGTCAGACAAGTACCGTTCTCCTGGCAACCGCCAAACCCAGACTCGTCCATCAGATGGAGAAGCGCGATTCGTCATTCCAGAGAACGCGTCTCCACTGCTCTAGAGTCCAGTGGCGGCGTGCTTTACACCACTGCATCCGACGCTTTGCATTGCACTTGGTGATGTATGGCTTGGATGCAGCTGCTCGGCCATGGAAACCCATTCCATGAAGCTCTCTGCGCACTGTTCTTGAGCTAATCTGAAGGCCACATGAAGTTTGGAGGTCTGTAGCGATTGACTCTGCAGAAAGTTGGTGACCTCTTCGCACTATGCGCCTCAGCATCCGCTGACCCCGCTCCGTCAGTTTACGTGGCCTACCACTTCGTGGCTGAGTTGCTGTCGTTCCCAAACACTTCCACATTCTTATAATACAGCTGACAGTTGACTGTGGAATATTTAGGAGCGAGGAAATTTCACGACTGGATTTGTTGCACAGGTGGCATCCTATCACGGTTCCACGCTGGAATTCACTGAGCTCCTGAGAGCGACCCATTCTTTCACAAATGTTTGTAAAAACAGTCTGCATGCCTAGGTGCTTGATTTTATACACCTGTGGCCATGGAAGTGATTGGAACACCTGATTCTGATTATTTGGATGGGTGAGCGAATACTTTTGGCAATATAGTGTACATGTGACAAAAAAAGTTTTCTTCTTCAGTTACAGCGAGGTGACCTAGAACTCGGGGACTCATCACATTCTGCCAAAACTCTCAAAAATTATAGCCTGAGATTTGGCTAAGATATGAATTCTTCAGCTCTGGTGCCACATCAATCAAACTGACTCAAAAGCACAGCTTTAACTTCCACTTCTACTTAGCTTATGAAGCTATTACTTTAATATTAAAGTCCTGAGACAAAAAGAGAGATGAAGAACACCTCCATAACTTTTACTAATACTGACACATGCACATATACAGATGTTTTGAAGATATTAGATGGAGTAAAACCTTTTCTTTTGAGAAGCAACAAACATTTCCTACAATACATCACATCCAAGATCTATAGAACTGCAAAAGTGCTTGCTGAAACATTCACTGTTTATCCTTTTAGCTGCTACCCAAAGAGCTAGTGAGTAGGCTATCCTGTAATGGCATTACTACATCTAATTCCTACATCAGCACAGTTATCACTCCACGTGTCTTTCCAACGACATGCTAGATTAGCAAAAAAACGTGTCAATGTCAGGCAGAGGTCGATATTTATAGTTGTTAGCAACCACACAGTGACACCGGACTCGATTAATCCGATTCTCCGCAGACATCTTCTGGCATCTAAAAAAGGCAGGATCCACTTCAGCGAGGTGAGAAGTGAACTAGGCCAAGGACTCAAACTCAGAAAATAGACCGCGAGTCAAAGCCGGCCTCGAATGAATCGAACCTTCAGGAAAAGAATTAGGAACTAAACGTTAACTAGAATCTTGGAAGTCACAATTAAGTAAAAAGTGTCTAAAGGGCTGAAGGTACAGGCTAAGAGGCTAGCACTCGAAAAAAAAGTCATAGAACTAATCCTGATTATAAAATAAAGGATCGTGTTTGTTCAGCTAAGAATTAAAGCATTTTATTCACACAGCTAGAATTGTCTGGTTGAATAGCATTGTACAGATGACAAGCAGTATCGAGAGATGAAGGTTGAATTCTGTCCAGAACACTAGCAAAAGTACAAAATGAAGGCTAATTTCCAGTAGAACACTAGAAATAAAGCTTAATTTTATCCAGAATTCTAGCCAAAGCGAGAATTGATGGCTAACCTCTGTCTAAAACATCAGCCAAAACTTAAAATGATGATTTTACCCAGAACACTAGCCAAAGCTAGAAATGAGGGCCAGAACACTAGCCAAAGCTAGAAATGAGGGGTAGAACACTAGCCAAAGCTAGAAATGAGGGGTAGAACACTAGCCAAAGCTAGAAATGAGGGCCAGAACACTAGCCAAAGCTAGAAATGAGGGGTAGAACACTAGCCAAAGCTAGAAATGAGGGGTAGAACACTAGCCAAAGCTAGAAATGAGGGGTAGAACACTAGCCAAAGCTAGAAATGAGGGGTAGAACACTAGCCAAAGCTAGAAATGAGGGGTAGAACACTAGTCAAAACTAGAAATGAGGGCTAGAACACTAGTCAAAGCTAGAAATGAGGGCCAGAACACTAGCCAAAGCTAGAAATGAGGGGTAGAACACTAGCCAAAGCTAGAAATGAGGGGTAGAACACTAGTCAAAACTAGAAATGAGGGCTAGAACACTAGTCAAAGCTAGAAATGAGGGTTGGAACACTAGTCAAAGCTAGAAGTGAGGGCTGGAACACTAGCCAAAGCTAGAAATGAGGGGTAGAACACTAGCGAAAACTAGAAATGAGGGCTAGAACACTAGTCAAAGCTAGAAATGAGGGCTGGAACACTAGACAAAGCTAGAAATGAGGGGTAGAACACTAGCGAAAACTAGAAATGAGGGCTAGAACACTAGTCAAAGCTAGAAATGAGGAGTAGAACACTAGCGAAAACTAGAAATGAGGGCTGGAACACTAGCCAAAGCTAGAAATGAGGGCTGGAACACTAGCCAAAGCTAGAAATGAGGGCTGGAACACTAGACAAAGCTAGAAATGAGGGCTGGAACACTAGACAAAGCTAGAAATGAGGGCTGGAACACTAGACAAAGCTAGAAATGAGGGCTGGAACACTAGCGAAAACTAGAAATGAGGGGTAGAACATTAGCCAAAGCTAGAAATAAGGGCTAACTTTCTGTTAAGAAAACCAGTGAAAGCTAGAAATGAGGCTAAATTTCAGTTGGAAATCTAGCCACAGCTAGAAATAAAGGCGGAATTCTTTGAAAACTTGGCCTTAGTAATAATAATGATCTGATTTTTCCGGGAAAAGCCAGCTCCAGCTAAAAATGAAGCAAAACTTTGTCAAGAAGTATGTTTTAGTGTGAGATTGGGACTTTCGGTTTGGTTACCGTGTACATCAAGATCATTTTCAATGAATGATAACATTAAATATTGTGATTATATATCGCCTTAAATGGTGTTAGTAATGTTGTTAGGAAGATTAGTTACAAAAAATTATTTATTATTTTAAAAATGTGTTTAAATTGCGCGAGGACATTATTTGGTCCTTGCTGCCCTCTTGCGGTCAGCGGGTGTAATGGCAATGTATTTATTTTTCCAAATTTGAAGCCATTTTATTAATTATTATAATTACACACACACACACACACACACACCCTCCCCCTCTCAAGAGTCCACAGAAAGAGTAGCAGATATATTTCCAACATTATCCTTTTATTTATTATCTCTTGTACACACAATATACAGGCAGGAACAGCATTCTCATATTGAAAAAACCAACAACAAACAAAAATCACAGCACACAAACTTCCCTTTCCTCTTGAAGAAAACAATCAGTGATCAAACAGGAAGTAAAACATGCTCGTCTCCAGCTCCAACACGCAGCAGGATTCACGCACGGTTCTAACAGTCGGAGATTATTTCTTCTTCTTCTTCTTCATCTAGCTTACAAGCAGCTCATAGGGTCAGGACTTCTCTGAGCAGGACACGGTCACTGGGACATCCAGTGAAATTAGCGCTTATGGTCTAGTGCACAAAGCAGTTCTCTACTTCAGCACAGATTATAACGTATATGATCTGAGCATGCGGGAAACTATTAAAGGCATATTAATGAGGATTTAAAGGAATATGGCGAAGAAGCATATAAAAACATACATGATTTTTCAAACTAAACCCTAAAATATGTGCGTAAGTATAGTGGAGTGAAAGGGATCCTGTGAGGAAAATATACTCAGAGATGAGTTTTTAATAAGAGTTCAGGGAAGATTCGGGACTAATATCATATCACACTTCACAGCAGGAACGAGCGAAATGTCGTGAAAACGTCTTTCTCGTGAGAAACTATGGTCTTTAAAGAGCTTGTTTGAAAATGCTGGTAGTTTGTTAGCAAATGTAAATATCGTGACATGTTATGTGTCATGTATCGTGTAAAATGTCTTCAAGTATCGTGATAGGGTTTTACGACTTTGGCCACAAATAACACAATGGTGTCTGCTGCAGGGTGAAACGATGCAAAAATCATTTGATTTGAATGTAAAAATCCATGTGAAATGGACATCACACGATGAGGATGGACAGTCCACTCAAAAAAAGGGAAAAAAAGAATGAAATAAAATAGAAAACTGGGTACGTAAGGCAACAAGATCTCTCTCTCTCTCTCTCACACACAAAACTAAACTTTATGCAGATTATAAATGATATACATTTGGTTTATATGTGTGTGTGAGAAACATTAGCCAAGCCAAACCAACACACACACAAAAAAGTCACCATTACAGCCTTTCACTGTTTATCAGAATCATATGGTGCCAATCTTAAGCCCCGCCCACAAAAAAGGCAAAGCATAGAGCAAGCTGTAAATGCCTCCTGAACAGCTACAGCTTCCTCCATTATGAGGGTGCCATTACTTTTGTCCTCCATGAACAGATGTCTTCATTTATGGATTAGTTTCTTTACTCATTAATACAAAATAAAACAAACAAAAACTTGTTTGGTGTGGCGCTGAAATAAACTCGAAAGCAGTAACCATGGCAACTCAACAACAACAACCACACGATCTGAAGCTGATCAAGCGAAGGGTCACTTGAGCGACTTATTTTTGTGACAGTTACGTAAAATGCTTAATTTTTTTTGTGTGTTTGTTTGTTTATTTATTTAGACCCTTTCCCCAAAATTGGTGAAATCACAATGACTAGCTGTACACACGTGAACGAAACGCGTGTTGTGATGTCACGCAACACGTCTCGAAAAACAATCTGCGTCATTTTGAAAAATCTTCACAAGATCCTCCGAATATTGTGTATCCACCTGAAATTTTTGGAGTTTGGATTTCTGCGATCGCAAAATCGTGTCATCCGGGAAGGACTGATTATCCAAACCAGGTGGATTTTCGTGAACACCAGGTTTCATGTGTAAACACTCATGCAAAGGATTTATGAATAAATGTGTTCATCTGATAAACGAGGCCTGATGTTCCTATGAAACATAATAGAAGGCTCTTCAGAGCTACACAGGCAGCAAACAGCAACAATCAATACAACTAGTTATACAAAACACACACACACACACACACACACACACACACACACACACACTTCATCTTTAAACTAAACAAAGTAGTTCTTTGTTTTATGTGTTGGGGAGATACCGCATTTTCCAGACTACAAGGTGTAAATAAAAACGTAGCTAAACAGAAACATCATAGAAACAATTTTTCCTGTAAATTTGACCAATCAGCAAAGACGAGCTTGCTGTTCATCATTTATCTGTTTTTGTGATAAAAAAATAATAAATAAGCACCACCAGTTTAGCGTATCGACTGTGTGTTTGTGTGCGTAAAGAAGAAACTGTACATACACTATATTGCCAAAAGTATTGGGACACCCCTCCAAATCATTGAGTTCAGGTGTTGTTTTTCAGGGGTTGGGCTCGGCCCCTTAGTTCCAGTGAAAGGAACTCTTAATGCTTCAGCTTCATACAAAGACATTTTGGACAATTTCATGCTTTGTGGGAACAATTTGGGGATGACCCCTTCCTGTTCCAACATGACTGCACACCAGTGACCAAAGCAAGGTCCATAAAGACATGAATGAGTGAGTTTGGTGTGGAGGAACTTCACAGAGTCCTGACCTCAACCTGATAGAGGAACGGTCAAAAATTCCCATAAACACACTCCTAAACCTTGTGAAAGCCTTCCCAGAAGAGTTGAAGCTGTTATAGCTGCAAAGGCCGGAACAACTCCATATTACATTCATGTGCATGTAAAGGCAGATGTCCCAGTTTTGACCTGACTCGCAGTCTCTGGTCTAATTCATCCCAGAGTGTTCTATCAGGTTGAAGGCAGTTCCTCCACACCAAACTCACTCAGCCATGTCTTTATGGCCCTTGCTTTGTGCACTGGTCACTAAGAGTTCCTTTCACTGGAACTAAGGAGCCAAGCCCAACCCCTGAATTCAATGTTTTGGAGGGGTGTCCCAAACCTTTTGGCACATGGTGTGTATATAGTGTATAAATGAATCTTTTTAACTTTCAGATTTATTGTACTAATACGGTGAAATAATGCTCGTGACTAATGTGGCTAATACAGAAAAACCACACAGTGCAGCGTAAACAGTTGAATGAGTGAGAGGAATGACATGTAAGTTCTGGTAAAGTAAAATGAATCATTTTTATCGTACACATGAAATATCGCCACAAAGCAGCGTTTCGTTATAGAGCTTTTTATAACACATTAGATAACATATTATAGAGCTTTTTATAACGTATTAGACGTAACATATAGAGCTTTTTATAACATATTAGATGTAACATCATTATAGCGCTTTCTATAACGTATTTAAACAGCCTTTTGTCTGCTGTCTAAATACAGATTTTTGACATTAATCTGGAAAATACGGATTCTGAAGGATTTGAAAGTTATTCAGGAAGCTGTGCGTCTCAGATTTGTGCCTTTTTAGTGAAAGTTAAATGTAAATTTATGTAAAAAAAAAAAAACAACTAGAAAAAAAAAAAAGTCATCAAAATGGTTCAAGTATGTATTGCTGCGGTTTCAGGAAATGATGAAAGAGGGAAAAATAAACACATTTGGTGTCAGTAAACGAAGGTGTGTGTGAGGAAGATGATGTGAATCAACAAAGTATTCTCTGTGTGAGGAGGCAGCGATGTAAAGGAAAGTAAAATATGATGTAATGGGGGGGGAGTGATTGAGAATGAGAAAGTGAGAGAGAGAGAGAGATATACAGGAGGGAGGGGTTTTTAGCAGAGAGCTGCTCTACTCCAGTGCGGCTGTAATCGCTGTAGGAGGGGAAAGGGGCGGGGCTTAACTTGGCATCATGTGGTGCTGAGGCGTTTCCATGGCAAACGGTCCACAGGCACAGACCTGAAACACAAACAACAGGAAGATCATCACTCAGAGGAGGAGAAGCAGCATGAAGAAGTGTGTTCAGAACTCAGAACTAATCCTGAACCCACGGGTTAGAGCTCAAATCAGCGAGAGCTTCCGTTAGCTCAGTGTTTGTGTGTGTGTGTGTGTGTGTGTGTGTGCGCGTGAGGAGCGCAGGAGTTACTGCTATTGTACACACACTCGGACACATCGATTCCTCAAGGGATATTCCAGAGCTCCTGAAGGAATTCACATTGAAGCACACAGTGACTAGAAGAACAAAGTGAAGAACCTGTGTGTGTGTGTGTTCTTACGTGTTGAGCGTGTGTGTGTGTTCTTACGTGTTGAGCGTGTGTGTGTGTGTGTGTTCTTACGTGTTGAGCGTGTGTGTGTGTGTGTGTTCTTACGTGTTGAGCGTGTGTGTGTGTGTGTGTTCTTACGTGTTGAGCGTGTGTGTGTGTGTGTGTTCTTACGTGTTGAGCGTGTGTGTGTGTGTGTGTTCTTACGTGTTGAGCGTGTGTGGGTGTGTGTTCTTACGTGTTGAGCGTGTGTGGGTGTGTGTTCTTACGTGTTGAGCGTGTGTGGGTGTGTGTTCTTACGTGTTGAGCGTGTGTGTGTGTGTGTTCTTACGTGTTGAGCGTGTGTGTGTGTGTGTTCTTACGTGTTGAGCGTGTGTGTGTGTGTGTTCTTACGTGTTGAGCGTGTGTGTGTGTGTGTTCTTACGTGTTGAGCGTGTGTGTGTGTGTGTTCTTACGTGTTGAGCGTGTGTGTGTGTGTGTTCTTACGTGTTGAGCGTGTGTGTGTGTGTGTTCTTACGTGTTGAGCGTGTGTGTGTGTGTGTTCTTACGTGTTGAGCGTGTGTGTGTGTGTGTTCTTACGTGTTGAGCGTGTGTGTGTGTGTGTTCTTACGTGTTGAGCGTGTGTGTGTGTGTGTTCTTACGTGTTGAGCGTGTGTGTGTGTGTGTTCTTACGTGTTGAGCGTGTGTGTGTGTGTGTTCTTACGTGTTGAGCGTGTGTGTGTGTGTGTTCTTACGTGTTGAGCGTGTGTGTGTGTGTGTTCTTACGTGTTGAGCGTGTGTGTGTGTGTGTTCTTACGTGTTGAGCGTGTGTGTGTGTGTGTTCTTACGTGTTGAGCGTGTGTGTGTGTGTGTTCTTACGTGTTGAGCGTGTGTGTGTGTGTGTTCTTACGTGTTGAGCGTGTGTGTGTGTGTGTTCTTACGTGTTGAGCGTGTGTGTGTGTGTTCTTACGTGTTGAGCGTGTGTGTGTGTGTGTTCTTACGTGTTGAGCATGTGTGTGTTCTTACGTGTTGAGCGTGTGTGTGTGTGTGTTCTTACGTGTTGAGCGTGTGTGTGTGTGTTCTTACGTGTTGAGCGCGTGTGTGTGTGTGTTCTTACGTGTTGAGCGCGTGTGTGTTCTTACGTGTTGAGCATGTGTGTGTTCTTACGTGTTGAGCGTGTGTGTGTGTGTGTTCTTACGTGTTGAGCGTGTGTGTGTGTGTTCTTACGTGTTGAGCGCGTGTGTGTGTGTGTTCTTACGTGTTGAGCGCGTGTGTGTGTGTTCTTACGTGTTGAGCATGTGTGTGTTCTTACGTGTTGAGCGTGTGTGTGTGTGTGTTCTTACGTGTTGAGCGTGTGTGTGTGTGTTCTTACGTGTTGAGCGTGTGTGTGTGTGTGTTCTTACGTGTTGAGCGTGTGTGTGTGTGTGTTCTTACGTGTTGAGCGTGTGTGTGTGTGTGTTCTTACGTGTTGAGCGTGTGTGTGTGTGTGTTCTTACGTGTTGAGCGTGTGTGTGTTCTTACGTGTTGAGCGTGTGTGTGTTCTTACGTGTTGAGCGTGTGTGTGTTCTTACGTGTTGAGCGTGTGTGTGTTCTTACGTGTTGAGCGTGTGTGTGTGTGTGTTCTTACGTGTTGAGCGCGTGTGTGTGTTCTTACGTGTTGAGCATGTGTGTGTTCTTACGTGTTGAGCGTGTGTGTGTGTGTGTTCTTACGTGTTGAGCGTGTGTGTGTGTGTTCTTACGTGTTGAGCGTGTGTGTGTGTGTTCTTACGTGTTGAGCGCGCGTGTGTGTGTTCTTACGTGTTGAGCGCGCGTGTGTGTGTTCTTACGTGTTGAGCATGTGTGTGTTCTTACGTGTTGAGCGTGTGTGTGTGTGTTCTTACGTGTTGAGCGCGTGTGTGTGTGTGTTCTTGCGTGTTGAGCGCGTGTGTGTGTGTGTTCTTACGTGTTGAGCGCGTGTGTGTGTTCTTACGTGTTGAGCATGTGTGTGTTCTTACGTGTTGAGCGTGTGTGTGTGTGTGTTCTTACGTGTTGAGCGTGTGTGTGTGTGTTCTTACGTGTTGAGCGCGTGTGTGTGTGTGTTCTTACGTGTTGAGCGCGTGTGTGTGTTCTTACGTGTTGAGCATGTGTGTGTTCTTACGTGTTGAGCGTGTGTGTGTGTGTGTTCTTACGTGTTGAGCGTGTGTGTGTGTGTTCTTACGTGTTGAGCGCGTGTGTGTGTGTGTTCTTACGTGTTGAGCGTGTGTGTGTGTGTTCTTACGTGTTGAGCGCGTGTGTGTGTGTGTTCTTACGTGTTGAGCGCGTGTGTGTGTTCTTACGTGTTGAGCATGTGTGTGTTCTTACGTGTTGAGCGTGTGTGTGTGTGTGTTCTTACGTGTTGAGCGTGTGTGTGTGTGTTCTTACGTGTTGAGCGCGTGTGTGTGTGTGTTCTTACGTGTTGAGCGCGTGTGTGTGTTCTTACGTGTTGAGCATGTGTGTGTTCTTACGTGTTGAGCGTGTGTGTGTGTGTGTTCTTACGTGTTGAGCGTGTGTGTGTGTGTTCTTACGTGTTGAGCGTGCGTGTGTGTGTTCTTACGTGTTGAGCGCGCGTGTGTGTGTTCTTACGTGTTGAGCGCGCGTGTGTGTGTTCTTACGTGTTGAGCATGTGTGTGTTCTTACGTGTTGAGCGCGTGTGTGTGTGTGTTCTTACGTGTTGAGCGCGTGTGTGTGTGTGTTCTTGCGTGTTGAGCGCGTGTGTGTGTGTGTTCTTACGTGTTGAGCGCGTGTGTGTGTTCTTACGTGTTGAGCATGTGTGTGTTCTTACGTGTTGAGCGTGTGTGTGTGTGTGTTCTTACGTGTTGAGCGTGTGTGTGTGTGTTCTTACGTGTTGAGCGCGTGTGTGTGTGTGTTCTTACGTGTTGAGCGCGTGTGTGTGTTCTTACGTGTTGAGCATGTGTGTGTTCTTACGTGTTGAGCGTGTGTGTGTGTGTGTTCTTACGTGTTGAGCGTGTGTGTGTGTGTTCTTACGTGTTGAGCGTGTGTGTGTGTGTGTTCTTACGTGTTGAGCGCGCGTGTGTGTGTTCTTACGTGTTGAGCGCGCGTGTGTGTGTTCTTACGTGTTGAGCATGTGTGTGTTCTTACGTGTTGAGCGTGTGTGTGTGTGTGTTCTTACGTGTTGAGCGTGTGTGTGTGTGTGTTCTTACGTGTTGAGCGTGTGTGTGTGTGTGTTCTTACGTGTTGAGCGTGTGTGTGTGTGTTCTTACGTGTTGAGCGCGTGTGTGTGTGTGTTCTTACGTGTTGAGCGCGTGTGTGTGTTCTTACGTGTTGAGCATGTGTGTGTTCTTACGTGTTGAGCGTGTGTGTGTGTGTGTTCTTACGTGTTGAGCGTGTGTGTGTGTGTTCTTACGTGTTGAGCGTGTGTGTGTGTGTGTTCTTACGTGTTGAGCGCGCGTGTGTGTGTTCTTACGTGTTGAGCGCGCGTGTGTGTGTTCTTACGTGTTGAGCATGTGTGTGTTCTTACGTGTTGAGCGTGTGTGTGTGTGTGTTCTTACGTGTTGAGCGTGTGTGTGTGTGTGTTCTTACGTGTTGAGCGTGTGTGTGTGTGTTCTTACGTGTTGAGCGCGTGTGTGTGTGTGTTCTTACGTGTTGAGCGCGTGTGTGTGTGTGTTCTTACGTGTTGAGCGCGTGTGTGTGTGTGTTCTTACGTGTTGAGCGCGTGTGTGTGTGTTCTTACGTGTTGAGCGCGTGTGTGTGTGTGTTCTTACGTGTTGAGCGCGTGTGTGTGTGTGTTCTTACGTGTTGAGCGCGTGTGTGTGTTCTTACGTGTTGAGCGCGTGTGTGTGTTCTTACGTGTTGAGCGCGTGTGTGTGTTCTTACGTGTTGAGCGCGTGTGTGTGTTCTTACGTGTTGAGCGCGTGTGTGTGTTCTTACGTGTTGAGCGCGTGTGTGTGTTCTTACGTGTTGAGCGCGTGTGTGTGTTCTTACGTGTTGAGCGCGTGTGTGTGTTCTTACGTGTTGAGCGCGTGTGTGTGTTCTTACGTGTTGAGCGCGTGTGTGTGTTCTTACGTGTTGAGCGCGTGTGTGTGTGTTCTTACGTGTTGAGCGCGTGTGTGTGTGTTCTTACGTGTTGAGCGTGTGTGTGTGTGTTCTTACGTGTTGAGCGTGTGTGTGTGTGTTCTTACGTGTTGAGCGTGTGTGTGTGTGTTCTTACGTGTTGAGCGTGTGTGTGTGTGTTCTTACGTGTTGAGCGTGTGTGTGTGTGTTCTTACGTGTTGAGCGTGTGTGTGTGTGTTCTTACGTGTTGAGCGTGTGTGTGTGTGTTCTTACGTGTTGAGCGTGTGTGTGTGTTCTTACGTGTTGAGCGTGTGTGTGTGTTCTTACGTGTTGAGCGTGTGTGTGTGTTCTTACGTGTTGAGCGTGTGTGTGTGTGTTCTTACGTGTTGAGCGTGTGTGTGTGTGTTCTTACGTGTTGAGCGTGTGTGTGTGTGTTCTTACGTGTTGAGCGTGTGTGTGTGTGTTCTTACGTGTTGAGCGTGTGTGTGTGTGTTCTTACGTGTTGAGCGTGTGTGTGTGTGTTCTTACGTGTTGAGCGTGTGTGTGTGTTCTTACGTGTTGAGCGTGTGTGTGTGTTCTTACGTGTTGAGCGTGTGTGTGTGTGTGTTCTTACGTGTTGAGCGTGTGTGTGTGTGTGTTCTTACGTGTTGAGCGTGTGTGTGTGTGTGTTCTTACGTGTTGAGCGTGTGTGTGTGTTCTTACGTGTTGAGCGTGTGTGTGTGTGTGTGTGTGTTCTTACGTGTTGAGCGTGTGTGTGTGTTCTTACGTGTTGAGCATGTGTGTGTACAGAGACGATGGAGAAAAGGCAGATCATTTCTTCATATGAACGTCTTCATCTCTCAGAGTGAACTTCTTCCTCAGAGCTTCAGAGATCAGAGAAGCAGAGTCCTCTTCCCTCAGTGACGTACAGCCACGGGAATATCTACACACACACACGGAGAGACACACACACACGGAGAGACACACACACACGGAGAGGGACACATACATGGAGATATGTTATGAGATATGTTATTGGGTTCCAGATTACAGATACAGTACAGTGCTGAATAACGGACAGAGGTAAAGAAACAGAGACAAAAAGAGAAATAGACAGATAGAAAGAAAGCAGATAAAGATCTGTCCTCTCACCTGTCCTTGCTCATCTTCATGCGGTTCATGTCCCTCAGGATATCCTTGACGTCGGCGAAGCTGGTGGACTTGGACAGCGACACCGTGTCTTCCTCCGCCTCCCGGAACTCCATGGTGGGCCGGTCGAGGTCGAAGGTGGCCGAAGCCGTCATGCAGACAGGGGGCACGGGGTCGGGGGCTAGCTCGGGGACCTCCTCTTCATCCTCCTCGTCTTCCTCGTCCACTTCCGTGACGTCGCTGATGACGAAGGAGGCGGTGGGGAGTGGGTGGTATGGCGCGCTCTCGAAGGGAGCCATGGAGAAGCCGACGGTGGTGTCATCTGGAGACAGGAGGTCCGGGGTGATGGGGTTCAAATCTGAGAGAGAGAGAGAGAGAGAGAGAGAGAGAGAGAGAGAGAGAGGGGAGGAACAAATGGAGTGTTTATAAGCTCTGATGACATAGACGTGTTATAATGCTGAATAGGGTTAATCACAAATCTTGATTAAGAATTCCTTTCCTAACTTCTTGGTTCTTGTGTGTGTGTACCGTTCTCTCCCGCTACAATCTTGGCGATTTGTGAGCGGAGGCGGCTCAGCTCGTCCTGCAGGGCGGTGGCGCGGTTCAGTGCAGTGATGCCCGGCTTCCTCAGACCCTCCATGCGCTTTCCCTCACGCCTGAAATTAGGCACTGATGAGTTCCTGTGCAGGACCATGAGGGGCGTCGGCCTCCACTCCTGACGGAAGGGACGTGTGTCACTCCTGACCAATAGGAGAAGAGAACGCCATTTTATTAAGAAATATACCTTCTTAGAGTTTAGATGTAATCTGCAGAGATTATTTATCTATTGTGATAATACACACACACCATCTCACACACACCTGACTCTAGCATAAGTCTCCTCTTCATCAGCAGCAATCCAGGCGATGTCAGCAAGTGTGGGCACCAGGGGGCCGTCTGAGTGCCGCAGGGGGTTCAGACCAGGCAACTCCTAAACAAACACACACACACACACAATATTAACAAGCAGATGATGACACAGGATTTAACAGAGAAGTGTTACAATCAGGAAGGGAGGGAGAAGGAAGAAAAGAAGTAAGGAATGAAGGGGGAAGAAGCAAGAAGGGGGGGGGAGGGGAAAGAAAGGGAGAGAGAGAGATAAAGAGAAAGAGAGGGAGGAAGAACATTAGTGTGTGTGTGTTACCTGGAAACAGGCTCTGGGACAGGGTTTCAAAGGCAACGTGGAGCCAATTCTTCTCACCACACTCCGAGTCGCACCGTGTGGCTTATTCTGCCAAATAGGAATCACCTCCTGCACAAACACACAACTTACACACTCTTCAACCTCATCACTTTACACACACACTACTTTACACGCTCACACTCACAAAGCTACATCAAGCTACACTCACATCACTTAACAGACACTCATCACTGTACACACACACACACCAACACTAACACATCCACCATGTACTCAGGACACCCCACAATGCAGTGATGCAGGAAATGCTCTAATAAAAAACCCTTACAGTATATGTGTAAGGTACCCACAATGCACTGAGGCACCAAAGCTAAAATGTAAGAATGTGTTAGCTTAGTGGTTAAAGTGTTAGACTACTGATGGGAAGGTTGTGTGTTCAAATCCTAGGTCCACCAAGCTGCCACTGCTGGGCCCCTGAGCAAGGCCCTTAACATTAAACTGTAATTAAGATAAATTGTAAGTCGCTCTGGATGAGGGAGTCTGTCAAATGCCAGAAATGTAAATATGAGAATAAAAGAAGCATGACCAGACTGAGGTGACTGCTTAGTTTATGTTTATTAATGTTAGTTAGTTAGTTAGTTAGTTAGTTAATGTTTATTTGTTTGTTAATGTTTATGTTTATTTTATAATGTTTGTTAGTTAATGTTTATGTTTAAGGGTGTGTTGGTTAACTGGGTGTACTAGAAGCCCCATGATGCACTGCTCCACAGGGAAACGAGACAGGACCTAGAAAGTACAGGGGTCAATCAGAGAAGTGTCCAAATTGGACATATTAGTGACTACCTGTATAGTGAACTAGTCTTGTAAATAGAGGTCTGAGGTCTAAGTTCAAGAACTTAGGAGCGTGGTGTAGGCAGTGAGGCAGTGTAGGGAGTGAGGCGGCGTGATTTGGGACACAGCTCAAGACAGAAATCTCACCGTTCCAGTGTCCATGGTAGCAGAAGAGGGTTTAAAAACAACAGCACACGTATGCTGATTCCCAGAGCGTTTCAGTTTCACAGCAGGACTGAGGACATGATGTCCAGGAGTCTTCAGTCCACTTTAGTCCACTGCGCTCGACTCGGCGAGCATCTGAAAAGAAAGAAATCCAAAGATGGGAGGATAAGGAGAGGAGAAATGGGATTAATGGATCATATAAGAGATGATGGAGAAATCTGAATCTTATTTATTCACACTGAGAGCCAAGCATATGAAACCTTATAGCTAGAAGCATAACCAGTAACGTCTTAAATGCTGAGAAAGCATTACATCACTCTCAAAACAGACACTTTGCTCTAAACTTTGCACATTTTTGCCTTTAAGTACTGAAAAACGTTCACAAAAACAAGCTGAGTATTATTAAAGCTAAACCACGCTGGCTAGCTACTGAACCGGCTTTAAAATTCGATGATTTTAGAGTTTATTTCCAAGGAGACATTATAAACATTAGGACATATAAAAAGCGCAATTTAGTTTAATCTTAATCCTCGCATATAAACAAACTTGCATTAAGCGATCGATAACCTTGCGTCCCTATATAGAGTTGACCCTCGTTTAAGCTAAAACAGCGTTACAAACCGCAGCTTTATTCCAAACCGATCACTACTATCTTCGTAGGCGCCCTACATCGTCAGAGGTGTAACGGTTTATTCCTCCCTCATTGAAGCACTACATCTATAAAACGCAGCGATTTGGGACACAGCCGTTATGTTTGTTAATATATAAAGCTACTAAAAAAGCTACAACGTTTAGGAAGACATTTTGTTTTTTTTATTTACATAACAAAAAATATATGATACGAACCATCCGTGGTAATAAAAGCTCGTTTTCTTCTTTGCAATCCCGCAGCAACAACAAAAATAAATAAATAAAAACAAATTCAATGCCGTGACAACAAAGTAGCTAAACGAGCTAGCTTCTCGCAGAAGCCGGAGGCCACGTTAATGAGGTCGCGCTGTGATTGGTTCATTTTTGCATCTCGGCGTCCAATCGAATACTCGACAAAATAAAAGTCTCAAAACGTAGCAAGCTAAAGGTCCTCAAAAATGTGCACAGACGTGATTCTATTGTGTTTCCAGTAAATAACAGCAATTAACCGTGCAATGCACTGATAAGGATGATTTTGATATGAATTATGACGATGAAAACGTATTTATAATACGTATAAATAATTGTAATGACTTTCTTTGAGTATTAGTTCTTAATATTGCAAATCTGCCTAGAAAACCCTTGGTCACAAACCTTAGCTTATCTATGACAGATATATGTATCTATACAGATCAGTTTAGGCAGAAAATTTATTGTAGTTGTAAAAAAAAAAAAAAAACCCATACCCATAGTGTCCTGTACTGGCTTTAGTATATATTTTTAAAGTTATATTTAAAAGTAAGTATTTAAAAGTTATATTTAGCTGATTTTTTTAAAACATTCATGAAAAGTGTTGTTAGCATGGTAAATAGCCATGATAATGGTTTCTGATCTATACTTTTATTTATTCTCAGGGAGAAAAGCTGGTATAAATAAAAAATATAAACGGTTTTGCCTGTTGGGCACAATAAGTCGCGCTCTGATGACGTCATTCCCGCAGACGCAGAACCACAACAACTCGTGATGTGATTAATTCCCGCCCGTATTCCGCTAAGAATCGTTTAAAAAAAAAAGAAACGAATTAATAATCGTAATCACAAATGTATCGCGATTAAGAATGTAAAGGAGATACAGATATCGAGAATGAAGAGAGAACGCGTGTCGAAAAGAAAAAAACAAAACAAAGGGAAAACAGTTTGGTTCTGCGGCTGGCTGCAGACGGTGACGTGATTGATGCGTGAACTGTCCAATCAGCGCGTTTGCTTTTGGTGTGCAAGCCAATCGGAAAGCAGGAGGCGGGACTTGTCAGAATGCGGTTAGGAGGAACAATGCGCGTGTCAAAACCATGTTCCTAGGAAAACACACATGATGGCGAGTCGCCGCTGTCAGATCCTCTGTTTTGGTCTGCGCTGATTAATAAGACAGGTCAGTTTCTGCTCTGTTTATAAGTTTTAGCGTTTCTGTGTCACGCAGAGATACTTATAGAAGCAATATGGTTTGATTCGCTGCTGATCAGACAATAGCAAAGCTGGCTAACTTCTCCTTTTTTTGGATTCATCATCATCATCATCATTGAAATAAGTCTGATTTCTTTTATAGAGAGAGGGTATTAAATATAAATGTACACGCTAGTCACTTAAATGCTTCAGGGAAATTACAGCTTTCCTCCATTTTTATTTAGAGTTGCACCAGTTTACCAAATGGCGTCCTTATCTAGAAATAAAATAACATATCTAGTGACCTACATGGGGTGCCAGTATTTTATATTAAATGGAATGCTCTTTTAAAGGAAGTAGGCCTTTAAATCCCGAATAATTTGCTTTCTGATCAGAGTATAGTGCTCCTGACTATAAGGCTTTTCTGATCAGTGATTCCATTTTAAAGGTCGGAACTCCCACAGGAATTGCCATCAGGAAGTACTAGAAATACACTATAGTGGCAAAAGTTTTGGGACACCCCTCCAAATCATTGAATTCAGGGGTTGGGCTCGGCCCCTTAGTTCCAGTGAAAGGAACTCTTAATGCTTCAGCTTCATACCAAGACATTTTGGACAATTTCATGCTCCCAACTTTGTGGGAACAGTTTGGGGATGACCCCTTCCTTTTCCAACATGACTGCACACCAGTGACCAAAGCAAGGTCCATAAAGACATGGATGAGTGAGTTTGGTGTGGAGGAACTTCACAGAGTCCTGACCTCAACCCCATAGAACACCTTTAGGATGAATTAGAGCGGAGACTGTGAGCCAGACCTTCTCGTCCAACATCAGTGCCTGACCTCACAAATGTGCTTCTAGAGGAATGGTCAAAAATTCCCATAAACACACTCCTAAACCTTGTGGAAAGCCTTCCCAGAAGAGTTGAAGCTGTTATAGCTGCAAAGGGGTGGGGCAACTCCATATTACATTCATGTGCATGTAAAGGCAGATGTCCCAAAACCTTTGGCAATATAATGTAAGTGCACAAGCTATGTAATTCTAGGTAACCTTCTTTACTACTAAAAAAATATCCTAATTTGAACAAATCAATGTTAAAAAAATGCAAATCACATTTAATAGTTAAAGTGAAAGATTTTATATTCAGTCGTTTAACAGGTTTATAAGCGAGTGTGTGTGTGAGTGAGAGAGAGAATACGAGTGCAGGAGGACCAGGCTTGTGCGTCACACTGCATTGTATCATAATAATTTGAAAGTGTGTTTCTTTTCAAGTCTCTTACATCCAACCTGCATCACTACTTTGAATCATCCTGTAAATAAGTGATAGCGAATAGTTGCCATGGTTACCAGGTGACGAGGTGATACAGGAGGGATCACGTTCCTGTTCTTAGCCGACAGCAAAACTGGAGTTTGCTCCCATTTTTGTCGTGTCCATGTTGATGATTGAATGTCTTTATCATGTCTCACTCCACAGTGGAGGTTAATATGAAGCCTATATGAAAGTAGACACTCAGGACTTTGTAGTGTTTCAGAAGGATTTCTGTTTTCCCTAGACTTCTAGGAGTGACATATTCATATAAATGTTTCAGGTTTGTTTTTCCCCACACAAATGTTTGTATCTAACAGACTCATTTTAGATCAGACTCACAGCCTGAACATCGTTCATTTCTTTATACTGATTGAAAATGTCTCATAAGTATGTTTTCATTTCTCTGGCATAATGAAACACCAGTGTGTGTTTTGAGATGCCTTTCTGCTCACCATGTGTGTAAAGTGTGTCTGTCTGAGATACTGCTGCCTTCACTTCTCCTCTCTGATCTCACCTGGCCATGTTTTATCTATTTTTCTAGCGTTATAAATACACATTAGAGCACACAACTGTGCAAAACAATGGCAGGAAATGTAAAATATTCAAACCGGCCCGTTAAAGTCACTAAGATCGCTTAGGATGATTTTATATTTTATATGTTGCTCTGCTGCCACAGGATTAGCTGATTGGATCATCAGTATTGTGATTATATATAAGAAGTAATATCAAAGATAAAACCTACATCAAGAAAATAAAGCAGTTTTAAAATGTAAAAAATATATATAGTAGGTAATGAATTTAAATAATCAAAATAATAGAAACAATAAAATAATCTTTAATGTACATGGGTTTAAAATAAAGTGACCTGGTACATCTGTATAATAATAATAATAATAATAATAATAATAATAATAATAAAAGTTATTATTATTATTATTATTATTATTATTATTATATAATTCTTATATATTATAATATTATTGTATATAATAATAATAATAGTTATTATATTATAATATATAATACTATTATATTGTAATATTATTATATATTATAATCTATAATTATAATCATTATTATTATTATAAAATATCTACTTTTTCCCTGTTTCTGTTACATGAAGGATACGATGAAGGAGGACGACGATGGAAACAAAAACGAATCCCTTCAAATATTCTCTGGTCCACTGAACATCTGCCTGAACATCTGCACCTCTGGAATTTAGCTCCAAAAACAAAGGAAAAAAAGAACACAATGGACAGTAAACAGAGGGAGAAGACCAGAAGCGGATACTTCGGTAACGTCAAGAGCAGGTGTGTGTTTCAGCAGCCTACAGTCTGGAGCTGTTAGGAATTTAAGGCTGGACCATATGATTATAATAAATCTATTATAATTATACGAAATCTTTTTATTTATTTATTTTTTTAAATAGTGAAAATAATTGAAAGTTCACTGGATGTGGCTGAAGTGAGGTTAAAATTTGGTGTTTTTTTAATTGTAAAAATGTAAAATTCTACACATTGAAAAAAGCTAACAGTTGTGAATCTTTAATATTTAATAATTTTTATTATTTGTTTTCGTAAATAAAAATACGATTTCTTGTCTTGTGGGAACTATGGTAACAAATATAACAGATTAAAAAAATGTTATTTATTTTTTTAATGGTAGGAATTTGTTTATTTATTTGTTTAATTTAAATTTTTATTTGTTTACAAACCTATGTATCATGTATTGTGTCTTTGGGAATCACGATTTTTTTTGTTGTTGTCTTTTTCTAGTTAAAATACAACACAGTGTTCAGTTTTGTGTAAATATTTATTTTATTAAAAAAATAAAATAAATAAATACTCCTTCATACCCTTTACTCAGCAGTGTTAGCTACATGTTGGCTAATTGTTTAGCAAATTATCTCTACAGTAAAAGCGCAGCTTTAGAACAGTAGTTAAAGAAAAACACAGAGCAGATTGTATATTCTCTGTGATGGGGTTGTAATATTGACCCCTCGCTCATACTGACCCCCAGGCTGGGCACCAGGCTGCCGCCAGGCTTCACGCAGCCTCCAGGTTTGGTCAGAGGGCCGTGGGACGCCTCGGTGAGCGCTAACGTGGGCCGAGACGCTATGGACACGGGGCGCCATCATATCCGCAACCCCAAACTCAGACAGTATTACCTCAAAGGTGACGTTAATGTTAGCATTTTTATTTTAAACACTTTTTGTACATAAAATGCTTCATGAGGCAGTGCAAAACATTAGACAGTGAATCATGTGTGGATTAGACAGTGAATCATGTGTGCATTAGACAGTGAATCATGTGTGCATTAGACAGTGAATCATGTGTGCATTAGACAGTGAATCATGTGTGCATTAGACAGTGAATCATGTGTGCATTAGACAGTGAATCATGTGTGGATTAGACAGTTATTCATGTGTGGATTAGACAGTGAATCATGTGTGGATTAGACAGTGAATCATGTGTGGATTAGACAGTGAATCATGTGTGGATTAGACAGTGAATCATGTGTGTATTAGACAGTTATTCATGTGTGGATTAGACAGTGAATCATGTGTGGATTAGACAGTTAATCAGATGTGGATTAGACAGTTAATCAGGTGTGGATTAGACAGTTAATCAGATGTGGATTAGACAGTTAATCAGATGTGGATTAGACAGTGAATCAGTTGTGGATTAGACAGTTAATCAGATGTGGATTAGACAGTTAATCAGATGTGGATTAGACAGTTAATCAGATGTGGATTAGACAGTTAATCAGTTGTGGATTAGACAGTTAATCAGATGTGGATTAGACAGTTAATCAGTTGTGGATTAGACAGTTAATCAGATGTGGATTAGACAGTTAATCAGGTGTGGATTAGACAGTTAATCACGTGTGGATTAGACAGTTAATCAGATGTGGATTAGACAGTTAATCAGATGTGGATTAGACAGTTAATCATGTGTGCATTAGACAGTTAATCATGTGTGGATTAGACAGTTAATCATGTGTGCATTAGACAGTTAATCATGTGTGGATTAGACAGTTAATCATGTGTGGATTAGACAGTTAATCAGATGTGGATTAGACAGTTAATCAGGTGTGGATTAGACAGTTAATCAGATGTGGATTAGACAGTTAATCAGATGTGGATTAGACAGTGAATCAGTTGTGGATTAGACAGTTAATCAGATGTGGATTAGACAGTTAATCAGATGTGGATTAGACAGTTAATCAGATGTGGATTAGACAGTTAATCAGATGTGGATTAGACAGTTAATCAGATGTGGATTAGACAGTTAATCAGGTGTGGATTAGACAGTTAATCAGATGTGGATTAGACAGTTAATCATGTGTGGATTAGACAGTTAATCATGTGTGGATTAGACAGTTAATCAGATGTGGATTAGACAGTTAATCAGGTGTGGATTAGACAGTTAATCAGATGTGGATTAGACAGTTAATCAGTTGTGGATTAGACAGTTAATCAGATGTGGATTAGACAGTTAATCAGGTGTGGATTAGACAGTTAATCAGTTGTGGATTAGACAGTTAATCAGATGTGGATTAGACAGTTAATCAGATGTGGATTAGACAGTTAATCAGATGTGGATTAGACAGTTAATCAGATGTGGATTAGACAGTGAATTTTTTAAGACTCACTATTTTCTGTTCATTTTCACAGAGGCTGCTTTTCCATCTGACACGTCGACAAGAAAGACGCTGCACTCTGTGGAGGAATCAAGCAGGAGGGATGAGCGAGCGGTGAGACACACACACACACAAACACACACACACACACACAAACACACACACAAACACACACACACAATCACATGTAAATGATATGACCTATAATTACACCTTCATACTGTACAGAACAAAAACAACACACACACACACACACACAATCACATGTAAATGATATGACCTATAATTACACCTTCATACTGTACAGAACAAAAACAACACACACACACACACACACAATCACATGTAAATGATATGACCTATAATTACACCTTCATACTGTACAGAACAAAAACACACACACACACACACACAATCACATGTAAATGATATGACCTATAATTACACCTTCATACTGTACAGAACAAAAACAACACACACACACACACACACAATCACATGTAAATGATATGACCTATAATTACACCTTCATACTGTACAGAACAAAAACAACACACACACACACACACAATCACATGTAAATGATATGACCTATAATTACACCTTCATACTGTACAGAACAAAAACAACACACACAAACACACACACACACACACACACACACAATCACATGTAAATGATATGACCTATAATTACACCTTCATACTGTACAGAACAAAAACACAACACACACACACACAATCACATGTAAATGATATGACCTATAATTACACCTTCATACTGTACAGAACAAAAACAACACACACACACACACACAATCACATGTAAATGATATGACCTATAATTACACCTTCATACTGTACAGAACAAAAACACAACACACACACACACACACACACACAATCACATGTAAATGATATGACCTATAATTACACCTTCATACTGTACAGAACAAAAACACAACACACACAATCACATGTAAATGATATGACCTATAATTACACCTTCATACTGTACAGAACAAAAACAACACACACAAACACACACAATCACATGTAAATGATATGATCTATAATTACACCTTCATACTGTACAGAACAAAAACACACACACACACACACACACACACACACACAATCACATGTAAATGATATGACCTATAATTACACCTTCATACTGTACAGAACAAAAACACACACACACACACACACACACACACACAATCACATGTAAATGATATGACCTATAATTACACCTTCATACTGTACAGAACAAAAACACACACACACACACACACACACACACACAATCACATGTAAATGATATGACCTATAATTACACCTTCATACTGTACAGAACAAAAACACACACACACACACACACACAATCACATGTAAATGATATGACCTATAATTACACCTTCATACTGTACAGAACAAAAACACACACACACACACACAATCACATGTAAATGATATGACCTATAATTACACCTTCATACTGTACAGAACAAAAACACACACACACACACACAATCACATGTAAATGATATGACCTATAATTACACCTTCATACTGTACAGAACAAAAACACACACACACACACACACAATCACATGTAAATGATATGACCTATAATTACACCTTCATACTGTACAGAACAAAAACACACACACACACACACAATCACATGTAAATGATATGACCTATAATTACACCTTCATACTGTACAGAACAAAAACACACACACACACACACAATCACATGTAAATGATATGACCTATAATTACACCTTCATACTGTACAGAACAAAAACAACACACACACACACACACACACACACACAATCACATGTAAATGATATGACCTATAATTACACCTTCATACTGTACAGAACAAAAACAACACACACAATCACATGTAAATGATATGACCTATAATTACACCTTCATACTGTACAGAACAAAAACAACACACACACACACACACACACACACACACAATCACATGTAAATGATATGACCTATAATTACACCTTCATACTGTACAGAACAAAAACAACACACACACACACACACACACAATCACATGTAAATGATATGACCTATAATTACACCTTCATACTGTACAGAACAAAAACACAACACACACAATCACACACACACAATCACATGTAAATGATATGACCTATAATTACACCTTCATACTGTACAGAACAAAAACAACACACACAATCACATGTAAATGATATGACCTATAATTACACCTTCATACTGTACAGAACAAAAACAACACACACACACACACACAATCACATGTAAATGATATGACCTATAATTACACCTTCATACTGTACAGAACAAAAACAACACACACAAACACACACAATCACATGTAAATGATATGACCTATAATTACACCTTCATACTGTACAGAACAAAAACAACACACACAAACACACACAATCACATGTAAATGATATGACCTATAATTACACCTTCATACTGTACAGAACAAAAACAACACACACAATCACATGTAAATGATATGACCTATAATTACACCTTCATACTGTACAGAACAAAAACAACACACACAATCACATGTAAATGATATGACCTATAATTACACCTTCATACTGTACAGAACAAAAACACACACACACACACACACACACACACAATCACATGTAAATGATATGACCTATAATTACACCTTCATACTGTACAGAACAAAAACAACACACACACACACACACACACACACACAATCACATGTAAATGATATGACCTATAATTACACCTTCATACTGTACAGAACAAAAACAACACACACAATCACATGTAAATGATATGACCTATAATTACACCTTCATACTGTACAGAACAAAAACAACACACACACACACACAATCACATGTAAATGATATGACCTATAATTACACCTTCATACTGTACAGAACAAAAACAACACACACAAACACACACAATCACATGTAAATGATATGACCTATAATTACACCTTCATACTGTACAGAACAAAAACAACACACACAAACACACACAATCACATGTAAATGATATGACCTATAATTACACCTTCATACTGTACAGAACAAAAACACACACACACACACACAATCACATGTAAATGATATGACCTATAATTACACCTTCATACTGTACAGAACAAAAACACACACACACACACACACACACACACAATCACATGTAAATGATATGACCTATAATTACACCTTCATACTGTACAGAACAAAAACAACACACACACACACACACACACACACACAATCACATGTAAATGATATGACCTATAATTACACCTTCATACTGTACAGAACAAAAACAACACACACAATCACATGTAAATGATATGACCTATAATTACACCTTCATACTGTACAGAACAAAAACAACACACACACACACACACACACACACACAATCACATGTAAATGATATGACCTATAATTACACCTTCATACTGTACAGAACAAAAACAACACACACAAACACACACAATCACATGTAAATGATATGACCTATAATTACACCTTCATACTGTACAGAACAAAAACAACACACACACACACACACACACAATCACATGTAAATGATATGACCTATAATTACACCTTCATACTGTACAGAACAAAAACACAACACACACAATCACACACACACAATCACATGTAAATGATATGACCTATAATTACACCTTCATACTGTACAGAACAAAAACAACACACACACACACACACAATCACATGTAAATGATATGACCTATAATTACACCTTCATACTGTACAGAACAAAAACAACACACACAAACACACACAATCACATGTAAATGATATGACCTATAATTACACCTTCATACTGTACAGAACAAAAACAACACACACACACACACACACACAATCACATGTAAATGATATGACCTATAATTACACCTTCATACTGTACAGAACAAAAACACACACACACAATCACATGTAAATGATATGACCTATAATTACACCTTCATACTGTACAGAACAAAAACACACACACACAATCACATGTAAATGATATGACCTATAATTACACCTTCATACTGTACAGAACAAAAACAACACACACACACACACACAATCACATGTAAATGATATGACCTATAATTACACCTTCATACTGTACAGAACAAAAACAACACACACACACACACAATCACATGTAAATGATATGACCTATAATTACACCTTCATACTGTACAGAACAAAAACAACACACACAAACACACACAATCACATGTAAATGATATGACCTATAATTACACCTTCATACTGTACAGAACAAAAACACACACACAAACACACACAATCACATGTAAATGATATGACCTATAATTACACCTTCATACTGTACAGAACAAAAACACACACACAATCACATGTAAATGATATGACCTGTAATTGCACCTTCATACTGTACAGAACAAAAACACAACACACACACACACACATTATGTCCATATCATGACATCATACTGAGTTGTGAAGTGAGGCGAGCAAAGGTCAGAGACACACCGCAGCGCTGCCACATTCCTCCTAAACACTGCTCTCACTCTCAGATATTTGGGTTTATGGATATTCAGAAATTTCTGCTGAAGCTTTACAATGGAGCTCTGTGGAACAAAAAGGCTTTGGTAATGGAAAAAAGATCAGTAATGACAATAGCGTATAGCTCTGTGTGTGTGTGTGTGTGTGTGTGTGTGTGTGTGTACGGTTTGGCTTGAAATAAACCTGTCAGCTTTAGATTTAAGATACAGAACTCTTCGCTAACTCCTGACGCTAGCGTTATAGCTAAATACTCAATGCTAAATGCTGAAGCTAGATTTGCTAATCAGTGAAACAAGATTTACAAAAACAATTCTTGCTAATTTCTGAACCTGCGTTCGCCTTTCTAACGGATACACGCTTTAATCTAGCTTTAGAGGATGATTTACTGATTACGGAAGCTAGCTTTATAGAGCATCGTGCTAAGTACTGGATTAACTGATTAATGAAACTAGAGTCATAGTAAAAGACCGTTGTAATGACTGAATCTAGCTTTAGCAGATGATTTAGCAGATGATAGATGCTAGCTCTATAAACTATCAGGCTAAATATCAGAGCTAGATTAGCTGATTAATGAAACTAGAGTCATAGAAAGCCTTGCAAACTTCTGAACCTGTATTAATCTTGCTAACTACCTTTATCTCCGCCAAATTTTATGTGGAACTTGTGTTAATTATTAAAAATTACTATTATAGAATGCTAATTCTTGAAACAAGATCTGCAGAAATCCTTGCTAGCTACTAAATCCATCTATATTTCACATTCTACGATGTTTTTATAGCTTTGTAAAACATCTTGCTAACTCCTGAATCTAGCCTTGTATCTGCCAAATTTACGTGACACTTGTGTTAATTATTAAAATTAGTTTTCTAAAATGCTAATAACTGAAACAAGCCTTATATTAGATCTTTGTTATGACAGGAATTCCTTTTGTAAAGTTTTGCAAACGGCTGAATTTTGCTTTGGAGGATTCTGTTTACTGAAGCTAACTTTATAAAGCATCGTGCCAAATACCGGAGCTAGAGCTGCTAATTATTGACCCAAAATATGTAGAAATCCTCGCTAGCTACCGAATCTAACTTTGTATCTGCAGAATTTAGCTTAATGTGAAATGTGTTTTAACGGAAATTAGCTTAGGAGATTACCTTAAGTCTGGATTTCTCTAATAACTGCTTTGTGTAGCACCTTTGTTATGACAGGTTAACGGCTTTGACATGATGTTTTGAGGACGATTAAAGAACCTTGCTTCATTTAATTCATTATTGAAAGTAGAAATATTTGCTAATTACTGGCTTTAGCATTATATAATGCCTTGTACAATGCTTTTATAGCTTTATAAACCATCTTGCTAACTTCTGAAACTAGCTTTGTATTTGTCTGAGGTAACATAATGTATATTATTGAACTTAGCTTTGCAGGATGCAAACGTTTTTCGACATCTTTCTTTCTGTCATTGGGATTTTGTTTGCTAATTACTTAAACTAGCTTTTGTTGAAAATCATGCTAGCTACCAGAACTAAATTCCTTGCCTTGCTAATTACTGAATATAGATTTGCTAATTAATGCTAATTAACAGTTTTCAGTTTTTTGAAAGCAAGTACAATGGGACTGACAGAACTATTGTGTGTGTGTGTGTGTGTGAACAGGTTCATCATGAGGACACAGTGTTCAGTATAGCCTCTCAGTTTAGTGGCAGATCATCAGATTCGACCTTAAACACACAGGTACACCACTCTGATTTTATTGTGTGTACTTTGTGTGTATTGTGTTGTGTTGCGTTATGTTCTGCTCTGCGGTGACCAATTTCCCAGTGAAACAGAAGCTATATATAGCCTTATGGTGCATCACTGGGGAAATGAAAGATGAGATGAGCCATAAAGAAGTCGTATTTGTTTTGTGGTCTGTCTTTCTCATATTGTGTATTGAGTCTCAACTGCAAGCAGAGGGTTATATCGAGGTTAAAGATCAGCTAAAATAATACATATAAAAAATACACCAATAACAACAACACAAACAACATTACTACCACCACCAACAGCAGTAACACTGCCATCAACACCAACACCAACACCACCACTACCACCAACACACAACCAACAACATGAACAACACCAACAAAAACAACAACAAATACACCACAACCAACAAAACCAACAACACCAAAACACACACTAACCACAAGAACAACACAAAACACCACCACCAAAAAATCAAACACACTAACAAATCTAATGCCTCAAACAAAAACATCAACAACAAACACAACACCAAGAACAACAATAAAACCATCAACAACACTACTATCATTCTCAACATCAACACCAATAACACCACTAACACTAACACTACTACTCCCACCACCAAGAACCAAGAAGCACAACACCCATAACACCAACAACAGCATCATGACCACCACCACCAACAAAACCTGTACCACCACAAACATGAACATAAACACACTAACCATAATAACAACTCTACCACAACCAAAAGAAACCTAACACACAACTCCAACACCACTAACAAAAACACCAACAACAAATACACTACTAAAAACAACTATTAAAACCACTACCAAAACAACAACAGCAAAACCACCAACAAACAACACCAAAAACAATAACAAGCATAAAATAAACAGCAACAACAACAAACACACCACCAAAAACAATAAACACGCCATTATAAACAACAAACACACCACCAAAAACAAGCATACCACCAACAGCAACAACATACACACCACCAAAAACAACAACAAACACACCACCAAAAACAACAAACACCAACAACAACAAACACACCACCAAAAACAACAACAGACACATCACCAAAAACAACAGCAAACACACCACCAAAAACAACAACAAACACACCACCAAAAACAACAAACACCAACAACAACAAACACACCACCAAAAACAACAACAGACACATCACCAAAAACAACAGCAAACAAACCACCAAAAACAACAACAAACACACCACCAAAAACAACAAACATCAACAACAACAAACACGCCACCAAAAACAACAACAACAGACACATCACCAAAAACAACAGCAAACACACCACCAAAAACAACAAACACACCACCAAGAGCAAACAACAACAAACACAAGTCTTTGTTGTAAGTAATTATTTGTAAATAAAAATATAAACAAATGAATCCAATGGTTGGGTTGCCGTGGAAGCGGCTTGTTCCCTCCGCGCTAAACTCCCAGCTTCCTTTCTTGTTAAGTGCATCAACTTCAACTGAAAAGATTAGTAAGTAAAAAAGATTACAGAATTGAGATGTTATTTATGTTCAATATAAATAAAGTCACACTATCATCACTCTCCACAACACGAGTTTACGGTGTTTAAGTGACACCTGGAACAGAGCAGTGACAGAATGGTGCTGATATTTAAATCATTTCATCTCATCTGGTCTTTTTTTTAACTCTGTAGAAACTCTCAGCGACGCTCTCTGACCCTCTTACTGAGCCCAAACTGGACGCTGTGACCCCCACGACCCCCGTGTCCCCATCCACAGACGCCGAGTACGACAAGCTGCTGGTGAGCTTCACCTTCTGATATGTTTTGTTTTGTGTGTGTGTGTGTGTGTGAGAGCTTTTATTTTGTTACTGGACTTTGCTACCATGTAGAAAATCCTGTCTGATTGCTGGAGTAAACATTACTGAGTGTGTTCTTAGTCTTGTGACACAATATGATGTGTTATAATGAGCAGTAGTGTTTCTTTTATATCTGTTTAGTAAATTTAATTCAGTTTAATTCCAGATTAAAATGTCACATGTAAACGAGCACAGGGTTTATTCTTCACTAAAAGAATTTATTTATTTATTTAAAAAAATCTGTACAATAAAACGTAGAAAAACGGAAAAATAAGCAGAGCAAATGCAAATAGCACAAATAAATTATTATTTATATGTTATGTATTATATTTATTATTGTATAATCTATTTAAATATAATTTATTTGTTTCTGCTTCTTTTATTTATTTATTTGTTTGTTTATTTATTTATTTAAAAAAATCTGTACAATAAAACGTAGAAAAACGGAAAAATAAGCAGAGCAAATGCAAATAGCACAAATAAATTATTATTTATATGTTATGTATCATATTTATTAGTTTATAATCTATTTAAATATAATTTATTCGTTTCTGCTTCTTTTATTTATTTGTTTGTTTGTTTGTTTATTTATTTATTTATTTGCAAATTGCGGTCCTTTTTTTTCCATTTTATTTTATTTTTTATTTTTGTCAATTAAGAAAAATTCTTAAAAGTAAATCCCAAATCCCATACACCACAAACAGAAACATCTGTTATACAGATACATATATCCGGAAGAAAAAACACAACTTGGAAAAAAATAATTTATAAATTATTAATAATATTTTATGTGGAAATGATTTTTTAAGTATTGTTTTTTAAAAATATCTATAATAATAATAATAACTGTGATTTGACACCATTATCACACACCATTACATTTCATTTTAACACAAAATGTAATGGTGTGATTAATGATTCATAAATAATATAATATAATAAAATGAAAAACTAAAATAAATAAAATAATAGAATAAAATTGTTGAGAATTTAGTTGAGAAAATTGGAAAATAAAAAATTAAAATGGTGGACCAGCTGTAAATAAGCATCTACATATATTTGTATTTTCCTTGTTGTCAGGACGTGGAGGCGGTGCCATTGCCTGACGGACAGCTCTGCCTGTTGGCTCTACCCCCAGAGTGCACACAGGGGGCGGAGTCAGCGGGACTGCCGTGTCTCAAGCTGTTCTGTCGCTTCATCACCGACCGGAAAGTGAGTTCCTGCTACGAAGCTGCTCTTCATTACGATCTTTCTTACTTTTGCTAATTACGTCACGTCTGTCTATTTTTTAGGGCGTGGTGTCTGGCATTCTCCTTGTAGCAGCCAATAAGATCTTCTTTGACCCGTATAAGTCCCTCCCTCTGGTGCAGGAGAACGGCTGTGAGGAGTATCTCTTCTCCTGCCCGGTGGACAATCTGTCGTCCGTCACCTTCTTCTCCGACATCTCTCACGTTCACTTCAGCCGGTCCACACAGAGGTGCGTAGCTCTCAAACGTCCAGATCCGACCCGCGTCCGAACGTCCTGTTGATGTGTCCTACCTAGGTGGTGTGTTAAGGCAACTTCCACAGAAAAAAAGCCTGTTCGGGCTAATTAGCTAGCTTAGCGATTATCAATAAAGATTAGCAGTAATATGATTTGTTCTCAGCTGTATCTTGTTGATCCTATTATCTTGTTGATCCTCATGAGAGAGTGTCTGCTGTTTAATGTAAACGTTAACTGAAACTTTTGACCTGCATCTGCACAAGGTGTGACCATTACACAGGAATCCTTCCCAAATTCTTCCCCCTCCAGCCAAACCGGACAGATTAACATCAACTCCTCTGTTTGATATAATCGCAGGTGGAAACGTCGTAAGAAAACGTTGAAGGGTAAAAGTTTAAAGGACCATGTGAGCACACCTCAATCCAAAATGGATGCAGGGTCTGCTCTGGTGTCTGCTGTGACACGTGAGGTGGAAACAGAGGCATCGGACACGGTGGAGGACGAGGTCGGGGAGAGCAGGGACATGGCCGAGGTCGAGAGACAGCTGGAGCAGCTCGCGCTGGAGTTCCACACCGGGCAACATCTGTGTTCAGGAAAGCAGATCTCAGGTCAGTGGTTTGGTAATTATCTCTTTCTCTCTCTCTCTCTCTCTCTCTCTCTCTCTCTCTACTGTATTCAGTTTCTAAACTTTCTCCTCAGGACACAGCCGGACCAGCTCCATGATGTTTGTGAGGATGCGTCAGAAACCCCAGCTGAAAAAGGGTCTCGGGATGCCGGAGATCGGAAAAGCCAAAACAGTGCCATGCAGAGACGCCTGGTTCATCCTGCAACAGGAGAGGTGACAGAGCCAGCAACATGTGTGTATATATATATATATATATATATATATATATATATATATATATATATATATGGGGAGGGGTGGCTCACATGGTTAAGGCTCTGGGTTGTTGATCGGAAGATTGGGGTCCCAGCACCCCCAAGCTGCCACTGTTGGGCCCTTAACCTCCCTCTGCTCCAGGGGCACTGCATCATGGCTGACCCTGCGCTCTGACCCCAACCTCCAAGGATGGGTCATGAGAAGGACTTCACTGTGCAGTAATGTATATGTGACAAATAAATGAAGACTACTTAACTAGAGCCAATCAGAGCCACACCTCGATATTATTGTTGTCACATATGTTTCAGACCCTGGGAGACAAAATATATGTGCTGATATTAAATATTCATGATGATAGTGTTTTAACGTTTAAAGTGAAAGGCTTTTTAGGAAGATAAACAGGCGGGATGGAGCTGGAAATATGGCTCAAAAAAACCCTGAAATTAGTCGTCTTTCTAATCATAAAAATAAAGCCATCTATCAGTGAGAACTGAGGAAGCTGTTAAGGTGGGAGGGACGTTATCCTCTCTCTTGTCTGCCCCGTCAATCAAAGTGTCACTAACCACTCACAGGGGTATGTGGAATCATCAATGCGAAAGAGGGCAGACAGCACTATTCTCTGAAAGGCAGAAAACAGATTTTTGGAACTGTAATTAATGCATATAGAGACGTAGTTGATTTTTCTCTTCGTATGATTGATTTTAATATTTAATTAATTTATTTGTATATTTATTTTATTTATTTGGTATGTGTAGAGTGTCTTTATAGACCTGTCCGTTTTCGACTTTTGGGTTCTAGCGTTTGTTTGTTAAAAGTGTATTAAATAGTAGAAGTAGCATCGTATACAGCTTTTTAAGGTCATATTAGTTATTGTAGGTTATTATTTCACTCTCAGTAGAGTGAAATAAGGTTTTAATAAAGTATTTATCATAACTAAGTCATTTTCACAGTGAATAAACCTTGTGTCTAAATTCAGCTTTATTAAGTAAAAAGTAAGCTGTCATGTCTAAGCCTGAGTCAGAAATACCCTCCGAGCTACTCGGAAACCCTCCAGGGGGTTTATTTTTCTGTCATATTCCCGCAGATTCTCCACCAAGATGCAGCTCTCCTTCTAATTCTTGGATGTTCTTGTGTTTTTATTTCCATGTGACGTTGTTACAGATTACTGATGAGCTACATTCAGGATTCAGGAATCAGATTTCAGCTCATTTTCAAATACAAATCTGTGATTTCGGTTTTCTGAGCAGTTCGGACGAGCTGTACGCCTACCTGAGCCACCACCGGCCGGACCTGTGCATCCTGGAAGGAGGTGGCGAGGAAGAGGAGGCAGAGCAGGACGAAGACGACTTTGTGATTCTCAGCGAGGGAGAAGAGGAAGGAGAGGAAGCCGGCAGAGACGGGCGCACCGGAGACGAGTGGGAGGTGTGTATGAGCGTGTGAGGAAGTGGTACATATGGAAGCGGTTTGTTATACTGTATTATTTGTAAAAGATTCATATTAAATGAACAAAAGAAAAGGGTCTGAGGAAATGCATTTGACTCTTCTATACAATTGACTCTTCTATACAATTGACTCTTCTACTTATATGTACTGTTTATTCTGTTCAAATTCAACCTTGGTGTGTTCTCTATCTTCTTCTTCTTCTTCTTCTTCTTCTTCTTCTTCTTCTGGTTCTTTAAGCTGATGAGAGCAACGCAATGACACAGAGAGATAGTCTCGGGGCCCTGATGCAGTGAGAAAGCAATGAGTCGACTATGAATCGACTCATCTGAATCAGAATCAAATCATCTGATTTTGTAGATGTGAGCCACTAAAATGAACCAAGAGACACAAACTGATCCTGAAACAGACATAACTGCAGAAATGTTCTGGAGATTTAACCATTTAGGATTTGTTGTGTATTAACAAACCAAAAATATCACAGATTCAGGCTCAGAAAACGGTGTGAATGTGTAATTGCTCATGTTTAACTTGTGTAGTTTCAATTTTTAGTACTCTAGGGGAAAAAAACAATACAGAACAGGAGAGAAATTAAGTGTGTGTGTGTGTGTGTGTGTTTAGATGGTGTGTGTAGAGGACAGCAGGGTGAAGGAGTCTCTCTCTATAGACAAAGAACCTGATGGACTGAGTGACATTGTGAAGCAGAGCCTCATACTGAACACACAGCACGTCCGAGAGGTCAGAACACACACACACACACCTAATAAAGTTGCTCTGAGTGTATATGTTGTAAGTCAATTGTTCTTTGTTGGTCATGTCCTCAGCTGTCCAGCGAGCTGCCTCCTCGTACCGTGGGTCACTCGTGGAGATTAACCTATAGCACCAGCAAACATGGCGCTAGTCTCAAAACACTCTACAGGAAGCTGAGCGCCTCGGACTCGCCCGTCCTCCTCCTCATCCGAGACGAGAACGAGCAGGTCAGACGCTAACGTCTGGAGTCTGTCTGAAGGTGTGAAGTAATAAATAAATATTTACGTTGACATTAATTATGAACCATTTTATCCTTCACTTCTTTCTCTCAGGTGTTCGGCGGTTTCCTTTCTCACCCTTTGCACCCGAGTGACAAGTTTTACGGTACAGGAGAGACCTTTCTCTTCCTCCTTCACCCTCGATTTAAGGTAAATCTAGACGCACAGGTATCCCTGAATGCACCTCTCACACAGGTATAGCTTTTACCCCCGGGGTAGAGGAAGGTTTCAGAGGTGTAATGTAGAAGCAGGGTTATGAAGCAGGTCCTTTCCCCCTGGGTTCTGACTCAGAGTCAGCAGTGTTAACTCCACATGGCGGTGCTGAACGTGTTCAGGGTGAAACCATGCGCTGTTAGAATGTTACGGCTAGTCGCCTAGCAACAGAAACCCAATCAGAAACTGAGCAGCGCCTCTGTGCCTCATATCAGGTGGTTTGAGTCACATGACTCGGAAACAGGAAGTGATAATGTGTATCTTTATCAGTACAAATCATTTTTCTCAGCCTCTGAGCTCTTATCTTTGTCCTGACTGATTCTTCACCATCACGTCTTACTCTGTTTGTCTGTCTGTCTGTCTGTCTGTCTGTCAGTGCTTCCGCTGGACAGGTGAAAACTCCTTCTTTATTAAAGGTGACCTCGACTCCTTTGCCATCGGCGGCGGAAGGTACGAGCTTTTCAGGAGGTTTTCCTCTGGACAGACAGAAAAAAATAGAGCAAAACTTTTATTTAAAAATAAACCATAAATAATTATTATTATTGATTATATTGATAAATTTTTTTAAATATATAAATTAATTAATATATTTTTTAACCATTTTATTATATCATTTTATTATTTATTTACATGTAGATGTATTAATTATATGAATTATTATTAGTGATACTGCAGCCGTACAGTCACTGTATTTATGAACATCACATGAGTTGAAGAGTCTAGAGCCTTTTGGGAGGATGTCCAAACTTCCCACAATTTTTCTACACAAAAACTGAATAAAATGTAAAGTAAATGACGGCTTTTCACTTCAAACATACAGTATGTAATTTGGCCAGGGGTGCACAAACTTTTGCACCCATCTATATGGTAGATAGATAGATAGATAGATAGATAGATAGATAGATAGATAGAGCTAATTATTTTTCTCCACCCCTCGTCAGTGGACACTTCGGCCTGTGGCTGGACGAGTCTCTGTATGTGGGGAGGAGCAGCCCGTGTTACACCTTTAACAACTGCAGCCTGTCTGAGAAGAGCGACTTCCGGGTGCTGGAGCTTGAGGCCTGGACCTTCTGGTGATCTGACAGGTCATCAGATCTGAGCTGGAGGTGATGGAGCAGGATCGAGAGCAGAATGGACACTGATCTTTTAAGGTCTGAGGAGGAAAAGTAATACTGGAGGAATTCCAGCTCTGTTGGATGAAGGAAAACGCTACTGCATATGTGCAACGCTAACGCAAAAAAATAATAATGATAATGATTCGCATTCAAATCATTTACATCGAGGAGCCATGTGACCGCGACGCAAGGAAAAGACGATAACCGATGAAAGATGTTCAACAAAATATTCTCACATTCACGTCTCTCGATTTCACCGCTCAGCATTAAAACCCCCATGAAACAGCTGCTAGTGTGTAACACTGGTGTGTTTCCTTCTGAAACAGGAAGTGACGTGTTGAACTTTACACACCCACCAGCCAATAGCATAAAGGTAAACCAAGTGCAGGACTTCTGGGTCCCGAAAGCATTAATCATTACGATCGAAGACGACATATATCCGTGACTTGATGGAAAACGTCCCCAAAAATTTCCAAATTCTAAAATTTATTTTGTATTATTTATTATTAAAAAAATAAACCTCTCCACATGAGTTTAATACCAAAATGTCCAAAAAGACAAGGGGTTCATTATTATTTTAATTATTTTCTTTTTAAATAATTAAATAAAATTCAAATTGTACACAATCGTACACAGTACAACCTGCAGTAAAATGCTTTATTTTTTATAATAATTCTCAATTATTTCTAATTGTTTGTACATTATTGTAAACTGTTATTAATAATAATAATTCTCTTTATTAATTATAATTAATATAAATTCAATTTAAATAAAATAGCTTTAATTAATATTATAAATATGTTTATTTAATTTATTTATATTTATTAATTCTATTGATTATTAATAGTAATATTAAGAATCATTTTCATTTTCATATGATGTTTGAGAAATGCCACTAATTTTTTTTTTATTATTATTTTATTTTTTAACATTTGTCAAATGTATTTCGGATGTTTTTTAATTGAAAAATCAACGCAACACCAGTATATGAGAGTGAGTCTCTAGTCACTAAGATGCTAGTCATGCTAGTAAAAATATAAATAAATACAGAAAAATGAATAACTCATGTCCTTTCTGGACTTCTGGAATTTGATGATTATGTAATGTCCAGAAAATAATTTGGAAATCTTACCCTTCGAAAAATTTGATCAAATCTGCATTTTTTTTTTCCAAACTTACTGTGACATCGCAATATTTCTATTTAATCGTCACATTTCCACACTGATAAAGCTGTTCTGTTGCCATGTCTTGTTTTTATAAAGTACTGTATTGTTCATAACACCGAGGAGCTGATGAACAAAAACCTGTGAAACACCAGATTTCATTTATTTTTTATTTGAGCTTCGTCTCTGTTCTGAGGACGGATTGATGGAACGGAAAATTCGATGCGGTTCTATTTAAACGACGGCGACCGAAGCCCCGGAAAAGGAAAGCACTTGAAGCCACTTTTAACCTGCACTGACCTTCATGACGAATCAACATTCACGTCTTCTAGCAATGAGAAGATTTTTAAAATGTGAAAACTACAGTACAAAGCACTTCTGCATAATAAATAAATAAATAAATAAGACGTTTATGGATTATGGAAGTTATAAAAACTGAGGTAACTGTTTCACACGCCTTTGGTTCTGATTCCTAATGGAACTGGTTTGCATCTTCACAAGCAACAAGCAATCATGATGATGATGATGATGATTACGACGACGAAGACGTCATAAACAGAAGCATCACCTCAGCTTTACTGTACACAGACCGCTTACTGAATTTCATCAGCTGACGCAAAGCTAGGTTTATTTAAACAGAAATGAGGGAAATGCATCATGGGACACCAACAAACTCATCACTGTAACTATTATATATAGAAATATAATAAATGGGAATCTTCCAAATCAATCGTGATCATGTATTTTTCCCCCATAAATTAAATAAATGACACAATCAACTAAACGAACAAGTAGAAAAAGGTCTTTATTTTCGGGTTCAGTCATTTTACTCCATGATAAACATCGTACAGGGAAAGAATTCATACGGTCGACATGACACTTCAAATAAAACAAATATGCACAGTTTGACATTCGCCGTAAACGTTTGGACGCTTGCTCCTGTTTGCACCGATGCTACGATGCTAACGTAGCTAAATTGTCTCCTCAGATCACATCCAGGTCTTCGGAAAGGTCACTCAGGTTCGATGCTGTGGCAGTTCAAAAGCTTTATTTTTGTAATAATTGTTCAAATAATTTTGTAGTAATAAAGCTTTATTTATGTAATAATGTTTTTAAATAATTCTGTAGCAATAAAGTTTTATTTTTGTAATAATTTTTCAGATAATTTTGTAGTAATAAAGCTTTATTTATGTAATAATGTTTTTAAATAATTCTGTAGCAATAAAGTTTTATTTTTGTAATAATTTTTCAGATAATTTTGTAGTAATAAAGCTTTATTTTTGTAATCATTTTTCAAATACTTTTGTAGTAATAAAGCTTTACTTTTATAATATTTTTGTAATAATAAATATTTAGCATTATTTGTACATTATTGTTATCTTAATATTGATTTAGTTATTAATATTAATTCTATTTAAATTTAATTAAAATAAATTAATTGCTTTAATTGATATAATAAATAATATGGTCATTTAATTTATTTATATTTATTAATTCTAGCTAGAAATGTTCTCCTCAGATCACATCCAGGTCTTCAAAAATGTCGCTCAGGTGATTTAGGACAGCAGGAGTTCAACTTCCTGTACAGCCATAAACATGAACCAAACTACTAAGCTTCTAGGTAGCTAAACACGGTGGCCATCTTGGATTGTTCTTAATTTTGTCATAAATTTTTTGTAGGACAAATAACCTCAAAATTGCATTAAAAAAAAATCCCAAAAATTAAAGATGAAAAATAAATAAATAAAACGTGTGCTAGGTGCTAATCTGAAACAAACGACTGAACGTCTTCACCACACACCTGATTTATAATTTAGCTCAAGATGTTTCCAGAGAGCTGAAATCAGGCAAATAGCAACTAAAAAAATAAATTTCAAAATATTCCAATAACGCAGCTTGGCCACTGCGGCGTCTCGGCTACCAGAAACAAATGCTAACTCTTCCTCCTCTGTACAGGGTGCCATTACTTTTGCTCTAATTGAAAGACTGGTCTGATTGGTCTTAATTTTTGGGACATTTCATGAAAATTTGCCTTAAATTTTTGTATAACAAATAATTTAATTTGGCAGGAGAATATATATATACACACAAATAACCTGAATTAATTTATGAACAAATTGTTTGATAAATATTGAAAGCTGGATGTTAGAATCTGATGAAAAGTTGAGAAAGTTCTAGACTCGTAGCTTCAGAAGCCGTTAGCTCGCGTTAGCCTCATAGCTCCAGTGCAAATCTACAGAAGCAAACGTCCAGCATCTTCTAGTCCATGGTACTGTAACTCAAACGCTCTGTTCACCTCAGAACTTCCTCTGATCGCCTTTAACATGGTCTATAAAGTGGCGTTTGTTTTGTTTTTTAATATAATATGCTCGTCAGATTGATTAACTGGGATAAATAAATTCTTTCTCTCGAATAACACCGGGTTTAAATCGGTTCCATAAACATAAAGAAAGCAGAGAGGCTTTAAACCCAAAATCTCCGGGAAATTATTTTGCATAGTTTAATACTGATCATGAACACAAGGCGAGACGATCCACTGAGCTCTCTGAGTGTGTGTGTGTGTGCTTGGCAATGTGGTATGGCTAAGTGTGTTTGTGTTATTGTGCTGTGTGTGTGTGTGTTATTGTGCTGTGTGTGTGTGTGTGTTTCTGGACTGGAACAAAGACATCAGGTCTGGTCCAACTACAGCAAGCTTTCAGAGCAGACCATCACAAACTGCTCCATCCAAGGTCACACACACACACACACACACACCCACCCATCCACATACACACACCTAACATCCATACACACACGCATCCATCCACACACCCATCCACAACCATGCATGCACACCCATCCACACCCACACCCATACCCACACACCCCTACCTATAGACACACACACACACACATCCATGCCTGCACACCCATCCACACACAGACCCACACACACTTCCTTCACTGAACACACTGAACAGCTTCTGGTGTACCATCGTCCATAAAAACAACTCAAAAATAATTCATATTTGCATGGCATTCTGGGAAATCCCCGAGTGAAAAACTGTTGTCCTTTTAAATATACAACCCCCCGAAACGACACCCGCCGTTTATCCGTATTAACTCCAGCATTGTAAAGAGTGTCTAAAGATTTGTAAAAATATTTTGCCACACTGTCCAACTCGACACCATGTGACCTTCCAGCCGGTTTTGCCGTTCGAGACGTAACCATCGTACGCATGCCGAGACGCGGCCAAGCCACCCGTGATGGCAGACGCCGATGTGCTACAAACGTGAGAGATTTATCTGAATCGTTACTCTCATACGACGTCTTCTCCTCGAGCTGATCGAAGAAAGAAGACTGCCTTCTTTATAATGAGCTTAGATGATGTTGGACTCTGAATGCTACCTGATGTAGCCTAATGTACGGAATGCTAACACTAACGCTAGAAGTGTACTTCAGCTTGAAATGCATGCAGAAGAGAAGCGTGTGTAGCTTTCAGAGAACTTTCTAGAATAATTTTAACATGAAACCGGCTGAAAGTAGATTGTTTTCTGTCGTTTAGTCTCAGGTTCTTGCTACATAATCATTTTTATCTGTATAAAATTTCAGAATAACTAGCTCAAGTGTTTCCTTCGTCAGGTGTAGAAAAAAATCTGCAGTCACTCGCTACAAGACAGGAGAGAAATTGCCAGAATTCAGTGCAGCACCAGGTCCAGGACGTGCATGTGTGTGAAGCGAGACCTAAACGAGTTTAGCTATTAAACCATGAGGTGTGTGTGTGTGTGATGATGATGATTATGATTAGAGGTAAGCTTTGGCCTTGTCCAGTCCCTCCTTCAGGAAGCGGACGTACGTGGAGGTGGACGGATCCTCGAACCCGCCCGAGAAGCTGAACCCCATCCCAGACTCGTCCTCCTCCGGCTTCACGGACGTCTGGTCCAGAAAGTTGTTAGCGTTGATGTGGTGAACCTGCGGGACGGAGAAACAAAACACGTATATATTATATTAAGTGTCCAGTGTCACCCTGATGAGGATGAGGTTCACTTTTAAGTCTGGTTTCTCTCAAGGTTTCTTCCTCATATCATCTCAGGGAGTTTTTCTTAATCACCGTCACCTCAGGCTTCTCATTAGGGATAAATGTTAGAGACAAAAATAAAAAGAAAGTTTATAGTTAAGTTTCTACACTTCTATAAAGCTGCTTTGAGATAATGTCTATTGTTAAAAGCACTATACAAAATAAATTGAATTAAATACTAAATATATTTATTTATATAAAAAAAAAACTATATCAGAGTTCCATATCACATCATTAGATCCTTTTTTAAATCAGAAGATTTCACAAGTATTTAAATGTTCTAATTTTAAGTAATTATTTCTAGAAATATCTGCTGAAATCGCCCCAATGATCTCATATTTTAAAAACATGTTATTATATTCCTTATATTACTACATTAAAAGTAAAAAAAAAAAACTTTCTAATTTGAATAAATAAAATGAAATCAAAATATCTGGAATGTAATCACAATGATCCAACTTCTTATGAAAAAATTACAATAAACCAACAAAATAAACCAATTTGCCTATTAGAAATAAATAAATAAATAAATAAATAAAACTTTGAAATAGTGAAACATATACAATTTGTTTTTTATTTATTTACTTCTATTTATTTTTATTTTATCATTTTGTTTGTTTATTTTTATTTTATTTACTAATTTAATTCAAATAAATTTATTATTTATTTATTTATCTAGCTATTTATTTATTTATTTTACGTTATTGATTTATTATTTTATTTTAATTTTGTATTTATTTTATTTTATATTTCTTTTTTTAGCTGTCAGTGTTCATTACAGCCTGGAAAAGCTCCATGTTTGGTCATTTACTGCCAAAATTCATTCAGACGTTTTTCAACACATCATATAAACCCTCATTCGTACCACGGTCCCGTTCGGCAACACCACCATCATTTCCACAGGAAAGCTGTACTGCTCTAGGTGTAAACGTGCCTTCTGACTCAACTCCGGATTCTTCTCATCGGCCTGTGGGGGAAAACCACACCCCATTAAATACAAACACAAATCACTGTAACCATGACAACGCCCTGACCACTCATGTGAGTATCCTAGTGAGTATTTGTTAACTAACTAGTCTAGCTTAGATAAGACTGGTCAGTAGTAGTGATGCAGATGAATCATTTAGTGCATTCGTTCCTCCAGGAAGAAACTTCCGGAAGAAAAATCTGCACCTTGTACATGGGGTATGGAAAGAGAGAAAAAAAAACCCTGCTTACTCAATACATTTGCTTGGAATTCCTAATTTGGATAAAAGCCTCTCCTAAATAAATCGATTTCAATGTGAACACACTAACCAGTCAGTATCAGTATGAATAATAATAATAATAATAAGAAGAAGAAGAAGAAGAAGAAGGTCACCTGCAGGTCCTCCAGCTCTTTGACGAGAGACCAGCTGCTGATGAAGCTCTGGTTGAGCAAGGCCAGGACGGGCGAACTTTCCAGGACTGTCTCCCGGAGAGTTCGCCCCGAACCTACACACAAACACACACACAGAATGAGACAATTATTCTTAATTAATTCTACTGCTCCAAGATCCCTCAGGTACTCTTCCTTTAATATTCTACACTCGTTATTTTCCATATTTACTTTAACACGTTATTATTTGTTCTTGTAGTTCATTTACACCATTTAGCGGACGCCTTTTTCCAGACTTGTGTTTTTCTTAGGTCTCATTTATACAGCTGAGCTGTGTTGAGGGCCTTGCTCGAAGGCCCAGTGGGGGCAGTGTGGGGGTAATGGGATTTGAGCTCACAACCTTTTAACCAGGAGGTCAACACCTTAACCACTGAGCTACCAGACTGTCCAGTGTCTCATATCCAAGACCAAAACCTTATCTAGTCTTAACCTTTCTGACCCCTTCACTGTTCTGTTCTGCTTCAAATGTGGTGTCCTGGGTTTTGCACTGCATTGTGGGATTTTTGTATTTTAGGGAAGGAATATTCCAGTGCACTAGAAGGATTTTGCGATTGATTGACAGAGAGATAGAAGGACAGAGAAAGAGATAGAACAAGAGAGAAAGACAGAAAAAGAGAGAGAGAGAGAGAGAATGATATAGATAGATAGATTCCAGTGTGTCCATTACTATTTATTTGCACTCTGACCTCAGCAAGACTGATCGTCCAGCGCTCCCCAGAGGAGGATGGAGTGAACCAGTTTGCCCTCTGCTTCTGCCCTGCTGAAGGCCTCTGGGAACGGCACGTACGGCACCTGATGAAAGAGGAGGGGAATAAAAGGACGGTGTTTAAGAGAAGGAAGGTATGAATGAAGGTGTGGAAGGACAGACAGAAAGAGTTTACCTTTTTAAAAGGGTAAAAGGTGACCTCAAGGCGATCGGCTGCCTCGCCTCGGCTGATCTCGGAGCTCCAGTGGATCTCCTCGAACACAAACTGGATGGGTTCTCCTCCCTCCGTCTGGCTGTCAATCACATTTCCCTGCTCATCATAGATCACAGAGGGCGTGGACGGGCCGGCCGCTCGCAACTCCATCTGGTACATAGAGACAGAGAGAGAGAGACAGAGACAAAGAGGGAGAGAGAGAGGGAGAGTGAGAATATTATGTATTCAGTTCATAAAATCCACCAATTTTTTTACCAAGTGTTCAGAAACTGCTGATTTCAATAAGAAAGAAAGAAAGAAAGAAAGAAAGAAAGAAAGAAAGAAAGAAAGAAAGAAAGAAAGCACTGATACTAATGATCACCTCCTCAGGTAATGAGGAGGTTGTTTGTGTGTGTGTGTGTGTGTGTGTGTGTGTGTGTGTGTGTACCTGTGGCAGGTAGCCGATGTCCACTTCCATGCTGCTGCTCTCGCTGGCACCATACAGCCACTCCATATCAACATTCAGAGATCTTCACACACACACACACACACACAATCAGAGATGTGAAGATGACCTCAGAGTGTACATCAGTAAAGAGATGATTTCAGCAGTTCCACATCTGGTCTCCTTCAGAGGCCTTCCTCACACTCACTTGTCATTGGGGACGTACAGGTGGAAGTCTCGGACGTGAGAAGCGTCCTTGGACAGCACCACGTGTCCGGCGAACTGACCGGGTGTGAACCAGAAGGGGAAATCAGGAACGTCGTTCAGCTGGAACTCGGCGTGGATCCTGAGGGTCGGGACACAACAGGGATAAAACACAGAGGTGAAACAGCAGGAGAGGGATGCTCTCTGTGTCTGAGGTATCAGTGCTCCAAACATCTGGACCTGGATCTAAAACCTGAAGTGGGCGGGGCCTAAACCTGGCCTTCTTTCCTTTTCGTGCTTTCCTTTTCTTCCTTTCCTTTATTTTTTTCCATTTTTTTCTTTCTTTCTTTTCTTAATTACTTCCTTTCTTTTCATTTCTTTCTTTCCTTCTTTCTTTTTTTTCTTCCTTCCTTTTTTCTCTTTTCTCAATTACTTCCTTCCTTTCTTTCTTTCTTTCCTTCCCTTCTTTACTTTTCTTTCCTTCCATTCTTTACCTTTCTTTCTTTCTTTTCTCCCTTTCTTTCTTTCCTTCCTTCCTTGTAGAAAACAGTGGTAGTGATTGTTTATCTACAAAAAGCATTCACAATCAGAAACAGGGTATATTGGAGTTGCACCACTTCCTGAACTTCAGCTCTTTAATCCAGAACATTCCTTTAGTTCTGAATCAGCATCGATTCATCAAAAACTCCAGAAAAACACAAAAGAAGAACCTGAACACGACGTCGTAGTAAAAGTCGCTGACCGCTCGCACGCAGGCCACGGCTCCCTGAGGAGCGAAGCGGGATTTGATGAAGGGCCGAGGATGAAACATGCTGAGCAGAGTGTGGACCAGAACCTGAGAGAAACCAGGAACATGATAAACTCCAGTTAAACAGAATCCTGGGTTTATGTATACAAGTTTCTTTCCTTCCTCCTTCCCTTCTTTCTTTGCTTCCTTCTTTCCTTCCTTTTTTCTTCCCTTCCTTCCTTCATTTCCTTCTTCCTTTCCTCCCTCCTTTCCTTCATTCCTTCTTTTGTTCCTTCCCTTCTTTCTTCCATGCTTTCTTTCTTTCCTTCCTCCTTTCTTTCTTGTTTACTTCCTTCTTTCCTTCATTCTCTTCTTCCCTTCCTCCTTTCTTTTGTTCCTTCTTTCATTCCTTCCCTTCTTTCTTTCTTTCCTCCTTTCTTTATTACCTTCTTGCTTCTTTCCTTCCTCCTTTCTTTCTTATTTCCTTCTTTCTTTCCTTCCCATCTTTCTTTACTTCCGTCCTTCCTCATTTCTTTCCTTCTTTCTTTCCCTTCTCCTTTCATTCTTTCCTCCTTTCTTTCTTACCTTCTTGCTTCTTTCCTTCCTCCTTTCCTTCCTTCCCTTCTTTCTTTACTTCCTTCCTTCCTCGTTTCTTTCCTTCTTTCTTTCCCTCCTCCTTTCTTTCTATCCTCTATTTATCCTTCCTTCATTCTTTCCCTCTTTCATCAACACTCCTGATTGGATAAATCCCGCGCCTGGTCTCAGGCTTTCCCTTTAATCAGTGAAATAAGTTCTGTGTTTCTGCCCTTGAGCAGGTTCTGTTATCTACATTACTTCTGCCTCTGAGATGTTCTTATTATTATTTATTGGTCTTAAAAAGCTTAAGTTGTTTTTTTCCTCATAATCAGTCTCAGGAACGATGGGATCGATATGATTTTATTCAGTCTGGGAATATTCTACCAATTAATCCATCAAACTAAAAGTAAACACGCCCATAACCATAACCATAATCATAACTACGCTTAAATTATACGCCGGAAAAACAAACAGGCACCACGTTGTTCTCTCAGAGCGACTCCTGATGGATGTAGAAGATAAACATCAGGCAGTAAGTTTATTATTTAAAGCCATTTAAGTGACAAGTGCACTGTAAAAGGATCAATAAATCACGTTCTTTGCTCGGCCAAACACTCGATTTCCCCTCGGATCTGCTCATAATTTTACCTCTTTGCCGCGGGGGGAGGGCGGGTGGTACCGATTGTTGGGCAGATATCCAGTGAAGATGTTCAGCTCGCTCGGGATGATCCACCACGTGTCCCCCGGCACTCCTTTATCCTTCGGGGGCAGAAAGATCCGGAACTGAGCGGCGGAGAAGCTGGAGGACGGAACAGCGGGACTCTTCCACGAACGCAGACCGTTCAGAGCACTGTGGGAGACCTGCAGAGTGAACATAAAAACAACAACATTTCCTTTACCACTTCCTGTTATTAATGATTTTGGACCATGGAAATAAGGACCGTGACGTGACAGAGTGACCATGACGGCATGATAGATACACTATATTGCCAAAAGTTTTGGGACACCCCTACAAATCATTGAATTCAGGTGTTGTTTTTCAGGGGTTGGACTCGGCCCCTTAGTTCCAGTGAAAGGAACTCTTAATGTTTAAAGACATTTTGGACAATTTCATGCTCCCAACATGGTGAGAACAATTTGGGGATGACCCCTTCCTGTTCCAACATGACTGCACACCAGTGCACAAAGCAAGCTCCATAAAGACATGGATGAGTGAGTTTGGTGTGGAGGAACTTCACAGAGTCCTGACCTCAACCCCATAGAACACCTTTGGGATGAATTAGAGTGGAGACTGTGAGCCAGAGCTTCTCGTCCATTATCAGTGCCTGACCTCACAAATGCGCTTCTAGAGGAACGGTCATAAACACACTCCTAAACCTTGTGGAAAGCCTTCCCAGAAGAGTTGAAGCTGATATAGCTGTAAAGGGCGGGACAACTCCATATTACATTCATGTGCATGTAAAGGCAGACGTCCCAAAACTTTTGGCAACATAGTGTATAAGAAGCTGGGATCTCACATGTATGAATAAATTCTGATTTCTGATTGGTCAAAAACAAAAACAGCCCCTGTTACACAGAAATGTTACTTGAGACACGGTGAGGTTTTACCCCGAGAAATCCGTCCTTGCTCTTGGTCATGGTCTCGAGCAGAAGCGGCTGCATGACCGCCTGAAGCGTGAGGGTCTCTCCGTTCGGGTCAGCCACGAACTCTTCTTCGAACTCGGCAGGAGGAGCGACACCTTCAGACAAGATAGAAACGTGGCAGATGTTACGAAAGTGGGCGTCGCCAAACACGTGCTGCATTGCTAAAGAAAGGTGAAAGACTGAACCTGTGAGTTTCTCAGCGATGGGTTTGAACTCCTCGGGACTGAGGTGGAGGTCATGATCCACATCCAGAGACGAGAAGAGGAAAAGTCCTTCAGTTCCTAGGGTCTTCAGTGCTGCTTCCTAAAAAAAAAACAAAAAAAAAACACACCAAAACTTATTATTATTATTATTATTATGAGTAGAAAGTTTACACATCAAGCTCCACCTCTTTCACGGTCTATATAGTAAATGGCAGTCTACTATAAATAAGGGAAGTGAGCACTTTTTTCTTTATTTCTTTATATTTTTTAAGACAAATGTCTTGTATTAATTCTTTAATAGTGTTTAAGAAAACAAAATAAATCATTCTCGTGCCTGGAATCAGATTTAAATACGAATCAAGCTGATGTGATGCGTTAGAGTCTGCACTGGAGATGTGATTATGTGCGTAAAGACCACCAAGTAATGGAGGAAGGAACTCCACATTGTGTGTGTGTGTGTGTGTGTGTGTGTGTGTGGATCAAACACCAACCCCCTTAATAAAACCAGCTGTACTCATACAGCATGTACGTGGCAAAGAACAACGGCACGGGCACACACAACATCTGCACACGTGATGTTATGTGATGAGGTGCGCGTGCCGCGATGCGAACGATTAATCGTTTCAATCGGCTCGCGCGTTTTCGATCTTTAATCGTCTCGTTTTTTCCCCCATACAAGCCATAACCGGGATTCTGTTGAATATCTCTCTCTCTCTCTCTTTTCTTTTAAATCAGCTTTGCAACGATTAATCAACCCAGTCGCATGCATGTACATCTTTACTTTAAAAAAGAATAAATAAAAATGCATGCGTTTTCTCAAACTTGGCACTTACGTGACGCCCGGAGAGCTGGGTGTTTCTAATATACTGGATCCCAGCACCGATTACCGGAACGCACGCGATCATGAACAAAGTCCATAAAGCCCAGGTGCGCCGTGTTTCTCCGGTTTGATGTCCCGTATCGCGATTATTAACTGGTTTCTTCTCCTCCTCCTCCTCCTCCTCCTCCAACAGCGCTGCTTTATCCACATCCTCCGTCATCCCTAAAGCTTCCCTCTTCTGAACATTTAGAATATCCTCACTGCGGTTTCTGTGGTACCGAAAATCGTACCCAAAAGAACCGCTAAACCTCCAGAAGCCACTACTTTCACGGCCAGTCCTGTAGTTTCCACAGCGGAGAAACTGCCTCGCACATCATCCTGGACCAATCCCAAATACCTCCCTGTTCGCTTTATAAGCGCACTACGTAAAGTGTGACATCATGGCGTACGCGCCCTACGTAGTCGTCTTTGCTCTGTGTCCAATGACGTGCTGTTTGGGATTCGGCCTCGAGTCCATTCTGGCTGGATGGAGGGAAGCGTTTCATTCTTAAAGGGACAGTACTCCTTTTTTTTTACATTGACGTGACGGTTTTCGAATCCGTTCAAGTGACTCGATTCGTTCACCAAAAGATTCGAGTCACTGATTCATTAAAAAATATCTACGATGGAGACACGAGAATCATTTAGTTCGGATTTGACTCTTACTGAATCAATAAGTAGGAATTTAAGAATTGACAAAAAATATAGTAAACTATAAAAGGTCTTCTGTTTTCAGTTGAGATAAAAAAAATAGTTATTAGACACGAATTTTCATGCACATTTTATCCCAACAATAACACGGTCACTGAAGGAATCAATGACTCGATTCGTTCACCATAAAGATTTGAGTCACTGATTCATTCTATGGCCGTGTTGTTGTTGGGATAAAATGTGCATGAAAAATGGTGTTTAATAACTAATTTCACCTCATCTGACAACAACAGATTATAGTTTTATAGTTTATAGTTTTATCTTTTATAGTTTACTATATTTTTGTCAATTATTGAGCTCCCAGTTTTCCTCTCATTGATTCAGTAAGAGTCACATCCGAACTGAATGATTCACATGACTCCTTCGAAGATATTCCTTAAAAAGCACTTTTTTTACGTTGCTCTGGATAAAATGCCGTACATGTGAATGTAGTTTCTGTAATAAATCACGTTTCCACATTTTAATACATCTGTAAAACTTTTGTTTGCAAAAACAAGTGAATCGTTTCTAAATGAATCTTTCTGAATGAATCTTTATAAACAGTGAGCAGTGAATCAGTGCACATTTACCCAAAAAACTCACAATCCACAGTAAATAAAAATGTATTTTTTCCCCTCCTGGAGTTAAATTCTATACATTTATGGATGTTCAAGATTATTTTCCAAATATCTGTACATTATATTTGTGGAGGAATTGTGTGTGTGTGTGTGTTTTCCTCCATTTCACTCCCAGTTGTAAAGTTCAGACCCTGCGAGTTAAATATAGTAAAAGTGAGTCCAATAAAACAAACAGTAAAATTAAAATGAATCCAATTAACCAAACGTAATAAAAACCGTGTGGTTTTAAAAATTAGACTGTTTGTTTGCCGTATATATTTATCCATCCAAAGTTGTTTTTATGGGATCTTTTCTTGTTTTGTTGCTCCTGTAAGGATTTTAATTAAACCTACAATCCGAGATAAATACGTAATGTGCATTTTTACACTTACTTAATATGTGTTCAATCAACAAAAACATGCCTAGTGTCCAGTCTAAGCTTTAATACTGCTAGTTTTATTGAGTGGACAAAGAAGAAAAATGTGTCTCATGATACATGTGAGGCTTTAAATACACATCCCTGAACTAGATGTAAGATTTTAAGGACCCACTGATTAGTGATGTGTCGTTCATTTTGAAAGAATCCTTAATATGACTCAGGAACGAGTCGACTCAGAGAGCGATTCGTTCATTTTGTATTGACCGCGCATGCGCAACATCCTATAGGTTCTGTACGGAAAACATGATTAAGTTCGTTTGTTCGTTTCATCACGTGATCACTTCCTGGATCGGTATCTTACAGTCAATAATGTTAATATAATGTTGTATAATATTTAATTGCAGCACTGTTGCCTCACAGCAAGAAGGTCCTGGGTTCGAACAGGCAGGGGCCTCTCTGTGTAGTTTGCATGTTCTCCCCGTGCCTGCGTTGATTGGTGATTCTAAATTGCCCATAGGAGTGAGTGTGAGTGTGTGTGGTTGTCTTGTCTATATATGTGGTCCTGTGATGGACTGGTGACCTGTCCAGGGTGTACCCCTGCCTTTCACCCAATGTGTGCTGGGATAGACTCCAGCAGATCCCCGTGACCCTATTTAGGAATAAAGCGGGTATAGAAAATGGATGGATGGACGTATAATATTTTGGAATTATCATAAAATTATCAAAAGACATGAACATTTTCTGAAAAATAAAAAAAGTTGTTTTTGTTCCTCAGTTGATTTGTCTCATTTTAATGTGATCAACATTTGTGTAAGTAGATGTGTCGAGGTCAGTGGTTATTAACATCTAACACTGTAATTATATTCTACTGAAATGGACCAAATGAATCAGAAAAAAGATTCATTCATTTTGCTGAACGAGATTCGAAGGTCCGAGTCACTAAAACTTCCCATCACTACTACTGATATACACAATACAACCACACACACACACACACACACACACACAGACACTCGTTATTACAAATTTGCATGTACAGAAGACTTGGTAATTGTGTAACATCACAATTTATTTACATACGAATTTACACACGGAGCCGTTTGTGGTCACAGTCCACTCAAATCCTAGCCGACACACGCCAGTGTGTTCCTGTGGGATTTGATTGACAGGTAACTTGTCAATCAGGAGCTTCATCATCATCATCATCATCATCATCGCACTACACAGCTCAAGCTTTTCATCACTATAATACACCTGATCAAACACCATGTAGTGCTTTAACACTTAGCTTTCAAGTCTAGAGGTTAAATATCTGGATCCCGAATCCACGTTTGTGTGGAAACTTTCCGAGGCTTGGAAAAGGCATCCTAGGAAACTCGGACACATTGGGTTGGTGTGGGGATGGGGGTTGTGTAACTACTGCTGTAGTTGAAAGTGATCTTGACGCTACAGTAGTGTTGAGACGATGTACGGCGTTCATTCCATGACCTCCTCCACCTGCTGCGTCTGCACCTCAACCTTTTTAGGGGGGACGTACGAGCCCATCCCTGCCGCTCGCTCCGCCTCGGCCTGGGTGTACGGCTCCTCTCTCAGCTCCTTCAGCCTGCGAATCCAAATCGAAAGAGAAGCATTTTCAATATTAATAGCAGTGTTGGCAGGCTGACAAACACAAACATCGATCGAGTACATTTTTCACAATCCATCACTTTACAGTGCGATCGAATCGAACAGCTCAGGAGATGCTGTAGGATCGAGAGACGATCCATCGCTGGACATCTCCAGCCAACAGAGCTGATGTGGTCAGAAACTCACACAAAGTGTGGTATGTCTTAAAAACTCTGATGGAGTTGAAAAAATCTAACCGGCATCAAAAAGGGGGTGGGGCTTGTGGGAGGGGGGCTAGTAGTCAGTTAATATTAATAAGAAACTCACCGTCTTTTATGCACTTTGGTCTTGAAATGCTCCTTCAGGGCCTTCAGGTCAACAAAGTAGCGCCTGCAATCAACATTATTCTCAATTAATCAACAATCAGCAGGTCATAATGTGCTGAATTATAATACACCGATCAGGCATAACATTATGGCCACTGCCAGGTGAAGTGAATAAGACTGATGATCTCCTCATCATGGCACCTGTTAGTGGGTGGGATATATTAGGCAGCAAGTCAACATTTTGTCCTCAAAGTTGATGTTAGAAGCAGGAAAAATGGACAAGTGTAAAGATTTGAGCGAGTTTGGGCATAAGGGCCAAATTGAGATGGCTAGACCACTGGATCAGAGCATCTCCAAAACTGCAGCTCTTGTGGGGTGTTCCCGGTCTGCAGTGGTCAGTATCTATCAAAAGTGGTCCAAGGAAGGAACAGTGGTGAATCGGCGACAGGGTCATGGGCGGTCAAGGCTCATTGATGCACGTGGGGAGAGAAGGCTGGCCCGTGTGATCCGATCCAACAGACGAGCTACTGTTGCTCAAACTGCTGAAGAAGTTAATGCTGGTTCTGATAGAAAGGGGTCAGAATACACAGTGCAGGACGGGTCAGGGCTGTTTTGGCAGCAAAAAAGGGGGACCAACACAATATTAGGCAGGTGGTCATAATGTTATGCCTGGTCAGTGTAACTGGGGTGCAAGTGTTGAGGATGCAGAAGATAGGGATAGGTGGAGAGAGATGATTCACTGTGGCCATCCCAGAAGGGAAAAGCCCAAAGAAAAAGAATTCTAAAATGTTTAGACTTTTGAATCCACCTCTCCTAATCAGTACATTTCATTTAGATATTAAAACATTCTATTCAGTCTTTCAGAATATTTTTTTAGAAATTTAACACTGCTGTTTTACTGGTAATTTGATAAATGTCTGTCATATCACTGACCCATACTTGTTACAGACCTCTACTATATACTTTATACTTATTCATACAACTTTAGACCAATCTTTAGAATGTGAATGACTTAAGAAAGACATCAGTAAACTATGCTGGAATGTTAAAGGTCACTGGTCCAAATAAAAGGTCACTGGTCCAAATGATTCATCGTCCATGTTTTGTTATAGGTCAGGTGAGTTACTCACGCGCAGTGAAGGCAGTAGTGCTGAGCGAAACCTGTGACGTCATAGTCCACCTCCTGCTTCAGTAGCTTGGCAGCATTGGCAGGGATCATGTCCGTGTGGATCTGATCCAGGTCCTTTGTTCTTCGCTTGGTCTTCCATGTCTTTGCAATGTTCTTCTTTTTGCCATTTTTGTGGTTGCCCACCTGCTTGGATTTGCCCATGATCTATCAACACACACAGGAGCAGCTTTCATATTAAATGCCAAATACATGAAGCAAACTGAATATCTGAAGCTTTTAGTGCATCCTACGGTAATAATAAACGTTATAGAGTGAGTCAGAATATCCTGGAACTAGATAGCTAACCAATATGAGTTCAAAACAGCGGTGTGTTATAGAGTCTGCTTATAACTGCTTGCTGTTTCTTCGGATCTGAGTAATAAAAGGTAAAATAACTAAGCGCGAGTTGTTGTTACCGGAAATTAGATACATCATTTACACACAAAACACTTTACTTACTGTTATTTCTGCGACTTCGGTGCTCAACAATCCACGTGTTTACCCCTTCAAATGTGTACTTCCGGGTTCACGCGACAACTATGGAGGACCACCACGCATGCGCAAGGATGTCTGCGGCCGTTCTCAACACTGGCCACCAAGCGGCAGCGAAAGAAAACGCGCGTGCGAATAAACCAACAGTTGCCATGGTGACGTCGTCGCGAGGGCGCTTCTCCGCCAAAGAAGAGTTTGATATAAATGAAGAGAAATTATTTATTAAAAATGATGAGAAGGACAAAATAATCAGTGGTTTAATTTAAATGATAAAGATATTATAAAGTTAATTAAGCTGTGTAGTAGGATGTCTGGTGAGTATTTTATGGTTAGCTTTAGCATATTTAACATAGTGACCTAGCATGACAAAATTAGCTTAGTATAGCATGATTTTCTTCTTCTTCTTCTTCTTCTTCTTCTTCTTCTTCTTCTTCTTCTTCTTCTTATTATTATTATTATTATTATTATTATTATTTTATCATTTGTATTATTATTATTATTATTATTATTATTATTATTATTATTATTATTATTATTATTTTATCATCATTAATTTGTTTAATTATTATTATTATTATTATTATTATTATTATTATTATTATTATTATTTTAAATTATTATAATTATTATTATTTTATCATCATTAATTTGTTTTAATATTATTATTATTATTATTATTATTATTATTATTATTATTATTTTAAATTATTATTTTAAATTATTATTATGATTATTATAATTATTCCTACTCTTAATATTATTATTACTACTACTACTACCACAAATACTTCCCTTTTATACTTTTCTTCCCAATTTGTCTTGTCTCATTCAGATTCTTGAATCTTGAATAACATTAAAATTTCCTTTATCTTTTATATTAGAAAGATTATAGTGTTTTTTTTTATAATAAATTATTTTTTTATATTGCAGAGTCTGGGATTTTAAAGGTCTCATACATTTTTCCAAATGGAGACAAATATGGTGAGTCACAGAGGATTGTGGGATACAAACGTTCCTCATCAGGTTTATTATAAAAAAAAAATCAATAAAAATAGAGAGAGAGAGAGAGACTCACAACAAATACAACTACAGCTTGTTTTATTCTGAAAGAAATTCTTATTTCCTTTAAAAGACTATAATCATATCTAATTCAATTATTCAACAAAATTAATATTAATATTAACTACATTAGAGATATTATCTCTAAAGGTTTCATTCCTGAACCCAGATCAGCATTAATCTGTTTAATCTGATTCAGTTTTGTATGTTAACTTTTCCTATGTTTATTAAAAGGTTGCAGTTGGATGTTAGTTATTGATACTTGTTTATAGATTCATTTAAACCTAGACTTAAGTCATTGTAAGTAAATTAGGTGTATAAACTCTATAACTCTTATATAAAGACTAAAACACTAGAAATGAATCAGCACAGGGTGGTATGATGAAACAGAAACACTGTGGCGGTCCAAATCTGATTATTGTCCTATAACAGCACAACTGTGGGTGTTCTCCTTGTAGCTTCTGTATGGTGTACAGTGACAAGCCATAACATTATGACCACCTGCCTAATATTGTCCCCCTTTTGCTGCCAAAACAGCCCTGAAATGTCCTGCACTGTGTATTCTGACACCTTTCTATCAGAACCAGCATTAACTTCTTCAGAAATTTGAGCAACAGTAGCTCGTCTGTTGGATCGGATCACACGGACCAGCCTTCTCTCCCCACGTGCAGCAATGAGCCTTGACTGCCCATGACCCTGTCCCTGGTTCACCACTGTTCCTTCCTTGGACCACTTTTGATAGATACTGACCACTGCAGACCCGGAACACCCCACAAGAGCTGCAGTTTTGGAGACGCTCTGATCCAGTGGTCTAGCCATCACAATTCGACTCTTCGTCAAACTCGCTCAAATCCTTACGCTTGTCCATTTTTCCTGCTTCTAACATCAACTTTGAGGACAAAATGTTTACTTAATATATCCCACCTACTAACAGGTGCCATGATGAGGAGACTTCACTTCACCTCTCACTGCTCACAGTGTTATGGCTGATCGGTGTAAGTGGTGTATTATTAATTGCAGTGTGTGTGTGTGTGTGTGTGTATGAGGCAGAGGGTGAGATCTATCAGACCTCAGACGGCGTGATGATGAGGAAAGGTTTCGGCACACAGACCTCATCCTCTGGGACGACATACACCGGGGAGTGGAATGACGATAAGGTTTTTGTTACAATGTGAAGTTTGTTTTTTAAATCATAAATAAAATAACGAGTGTGTGTGTAAGTGAGTGAGGCTCAGTATGTGTTTGTGTTGCAGATGAATGGCAGTGGGACGCTCTCACACCCCTCAGGAGCTGTCTATAAAGGCCAGTTCAGAGACAACATGTACCACGGCAGCGGAACATACCACTTTCCTGACGGGTCCAAATACTCCGGAACGTTCAGTAACAACAGGTCACGTCTACTCTCAATGTGCTTGTCACACACAAACTCCTGTTGTAGTCATCATACACCAGCGCGGTTGGATTCTCAATTCTGACTGGACAGAAGGTGATAGCAGCTCGGACATGACATAAGCTTATTAATTACAGGTTTAGATTAATCTCACACTCGTTCTAATACGCTATCAGCTCGTTTTTAGGGAATGCTACACCAGATGCTGAACAAAAAAACGTGTCAAGGATGTTTATTTATCATTTATGGAAGGAGTCTCCAGTTGTAGCACTTTGTAAAGGTTGAAGAAGTACACAAAGAAGGAACGAAGGTTTATAGCTGTTATAATGCAAGTGATAACAGGAATTAACTTCTTTGACAGATATTCCATGATATTAAATGTAACTACACTATATTGGCAAAATTTTGGGACACTCCTCCAAATCACCCTTAGTTCCAGTGAAAGGAACTCTTAATGCTTCATACCAAGACATTTTGGACAATTTCATGCTCCCAACTTTGTGGGAACAGTTTGGGGATGAACCCCTTCCTGTTCCAATATGACTGCACACCAGTGACCAAAGCAAGGTCCATAAAGACATGGATGAGTGAGTTTGGTGTGGAGGAACTTCACAGAGTCCTGACCTCAACCTGATAGAACTAAGTGATGAAGCAGAATCCATAAGCTGATTATTTTCCTCTAACAGCACTTCCAGCAAAAAGGGTTGTTTTTCGTGCTTCAGTACTCTCAAACAGTCCCTTGTCAATATCACATTTGACTTCTTTTAAAGATAAAGGCTGCATTTATTTAGTAACCCCCTGAAGCAGCTAGAAATCGGTTCCGCTGTAATTAATCTTCTGTCACATCCCTTAAGTAGTTTCTAACACTTGATATTCTTATCCAAGTTTTCTGTGCTTTTCTGAGAATAAAGTTTAGCAGGCCATGAGGAAAGATTTTCACATGAAACTGACGAGCACATGGTAGCTTCAGGGAAAGATGGGAACAGCGCCTTCGCACGAAGACAGACATCATGATGAGTATGCGGTTACAATCTGCTCTTTTTTCCTTGTGTGCAAGGAAGAAATTCACCGTAATGTGAATTTCCACATTTTTCACTTTGTAAGATGTATAATTGTCCTGTAATGCACATCAGGCTGTGACTACTTTAATAAAAACAGCCTTGAATGCAGCTTGAGATGATCATTAATCACATGCTGTCAGGTTTTAGAGGGCTGAAAACAATACGCCTTAACAACAATAAGCCTTCAGTCACTTATTTGTCTTTATTCTGTGTTTATTAGTAGAAATCGTATTATACACAGCCAAACGATAAACCTCATTTATCTATCACTTAATAATGTTTTTAGGTAAATTGTTTTTCTTGAAATTCTTCTTAAAAGTCTTCTCACCAATGTGCCAAATAGCAAATACAAATCTCCCACAGTAAAGCCAGTTTACCTTCAGCCACGCCCACAAAACTCCATAAAAGGCAAAGTTCATGAAAACTGTGAAAACCTTGTGGCTTTTGCTGTGAACTGAATCTTCCAATACTGCAGCGACTCAGTTACTATAAACCCTCACTAACTCTTTCTCTTTTCCTGCTTCTGCGAACCGTTCATTAATCACAAATGGAATGTTAGCGTGATGAACAATCCTCCAGTAACTTGTCTTGAGTAATTAATTATAGACAAAAAATAGACTTTTTACTCCATGAATTTTTACTCGCAACTCCCAATCTCAACCTCAGAAACATGCTTCAGTATGCTGATATACAAAAAGATTGGTGTGGAGGAACTTGACTGACCTGCACAGAGTCCTGACCTCACAATGATAGAACACCTTTTGGATGAATTCGAGCGGAGACTGTGAGCCAGACCTTCTCGTCCAGCATCAGTGCCTGACCTCACAAATGTGCTTCTAGAGGAATGGTCAAAAATTCCCATAAACACACTCCTAAACTTTGTGGAAAGCCTTCCCAGAAGAGTTGAAGCTGTTATAGCTGCAAAGGGCTCCATATTACACTGTGCATGTAAAGGCAGACGTCCCAAAACATTTGGCCTGACTCACAGTCTCCACTCTAATTCATCCCAAAGGTGTTCTATCAGGTTGAGGTCAGGACTCTGTGAAGTTCCTCCACTCCAAACTCACTCATCCATGTCTTTATGGACCTTGCTTTATGCACTGGTGTGCAGTCATATTGGAACAGGAAGGGGTCATCCCCAAACTGTTCCCACAAAGCATGAAATTGTCCAAAATGTCTTGGTATGAAGCTGAAGCATTAAGAATTCCTTTCACTGGAACTAAGGGGCCGAGCCCAACCCCTGAAAAACAACACCTGAATTCAATGATCTGGAGGGGTGTCCCAATACTTTTGCCAACACAGTGTAGATGTGTTTAACTAGCCTGGCTTCTTTCTTAATGAAAGGTTAGAGTACTAGTATCGACTTCTCAGTAAGTCAAATTCTAGCTCCTGGTAAATATTGTAGATTGAATGATATTTTCAAAACAGTGTGGACGATAAAAACATTAAGCTTTCAGTACTTTCACTTGAATACACTTTTTTGTCCAGCCCTGCTATATTAGCGATATTAGCCTCATAGTGTGGTTCAGACACCAAACATGACTGATGGGAAGAATGTGTGAAAAGTTAGTGTGAAACATGTCCAAGATGTTACTTTTACATGAAAAGGTTGGTTAGTATTTTGGTGTTTGGAATATTTTGGTCTTTTCTCTTCTCAGACTTGAGGGTGAGGGCGAGTTCACTGACCTGGAAGGACTCGTGTGGACTGGAAACTTCCATGGAAAAGCAGCGCCAGGGCTTAAACTAAAACTTAATATGTAACACACACACACACACACACACACACACAGACACACACACACATTTTCTTGTCTTTATAGTGACCTTCAACTGAGTTAATGCAGTTAATTAATACTGTGCTATACTTAAAGCCAACCCTAATGTTAATATTAGGAATGATTTTCTTGTGGACACACACACACACACACACACACTAAATCAGCCTTAACACAGGCAGTTCAGGATCAACAAATAAGCATGTGTTCCTCTTATAACAGAGCACTGATTGTCTCTGTCAGGGGAAAGGCTTCTTCTGAAACTTCCTTTCTGTAAGCACTTTGGAGAATTGAGAACTTTTACTGGAGTGTTTTTTTATCCGTCAGTGATGAACAGAATTATATAAACGAGTTGCTGTATATATTTTATTTTGCTCAACTCTTTATGCTGTGAAAGCAGTTTGGATTCAGTTTACTGAGCTGATACACAGCTTCAACATTATACTGTAATCATCTAAAGATCTAAAATAATAAGGACATAATAATAAGATCTTGCTCTAGAAACACTAGCAAAGCTGGTTCTGTCTGACTGTCTCTCTCTCTCTCTCTCTCTCTCTCTCTCTCTCTCTCTCTCCCCCTCTCTCTCTGTCTGTCTGTCTTTCTGTCTGACTGTCTCTCTCTCTCTCTCTCTCTCTCTCTCTCTCTCTCTCTCCCCCTCTCTCTCTGTCTGTCTGTCTTTCTGTCTGACTGTCTCTCTCTCTCTCTCTCTCTCTCTCTCTCTCTCTCTCTCTCTCTGTCTGTCTGTCTCTCTCTCTCTCTCTGTCTAGTTTAACTGACTGAGCCAGTTTTATTATAATATCACTACAGTACAGAACAGAACCTCAGTATACAAATGTCCTTCCCTACAAATTTTCACCTATAGAAGAATTGAAAATTTGCAAGCATTTTGCATTGGCATACGCAGCATTTTCAGCATAGGAACCGAACCAAATTGCAGCTAAGTCGCACCTACGTCCGGGAGCCGTTCAAAACTTGTTAGCGTCAGTAGAAAGCCAAGTGAAGAGAGTTCACGAATTTTATGATTTTTTTTCAGTCAGTGAAAGCTGTTTGGAAAGAGTCAACCCACGATACCAACGTTGCCTTCGGCATGCGTTCAAATGCTAGGTGATTTTTCGGGTTTTGTGGACAGATTGGTGGCGTGGGTGATCTGTTCTATTTTTAGCCCAAGCTTGGTGGCACGACTTCCTGTGAGGGGCCTTGACATGGAATGCTTGGCTTGGGTCAGTTCTTTGTAAGCAGATATACAGCCATACTCAAATAACCGCTCTTTACGGCCATGTTGATCAGAGAAGCATCTCAGATTGAATAACAGGGTTAGAACTACCACAGCAGAAGACCTCAGGTTCCACTCCTGGTAGCCAAGAACAGAAATTTGAGGCTATAGTGGGCACGGGATCACCAAATCTAACAGAATGGAGGAAGACCAGACAACATTATTTCTAATCTTCATCTATCTGGTTATGTGAGGCAGTGTCCAGTGTAGCCTCAGATTCCTGTTCTCCTGAGACAGGAGCAGAACCCCATGTGTTCTTCTGCTGCATGGAAGCCCATCCACCTCTACAGTGTAATGTACTGAGATGCTTTTCTGCTCACCAAGCTGGTAAAGAGTGCTTACTTGGTTATAGTTGACCTTTAATGAAATATATTTAAATACTAAATATAAAGGCTGCAGCAGTATTTTGTGTCATTTGGTTAAAAATGTGATGAAAATGATGTCAAGCATTACATCATACTCTTGAGGAAAGATCCCATGCTTTAGTTGGAATCAGAAATGCCCGAGGAGTGTGAAGATGTGTGAGACGAGTGTCTTTCTGAGGAACACATGCTTTTTATGTTCACACACACACACACACACACACACACCACACACGCAGAGCTGAGCTCATGACTGCAGTGAGACTATCAGGAGTTGTGTAAGACCAGACATGAAAGTTTCTTATGTTGGAAAGTTTCTTATGCAAAAGGCCACATGATATTATTTTAGCGTTTGTTTAATGGTTTTTATTTGTTTATTTTTGCAACACATAAATGTTAATGTTGAAACAAACCAATAATCAATACAGTTAGTGAAACTGCTGTCACTACCTGTCACTGCTGTCACTGTGGTCACTGCTGTCACTGTGGTCACTGCTGTCAATGGCCAATCAGAAAACTGGGTATTTTTTGATTGATTGATTGATGACCCCGGTGTGTCAGTGATGTCTCTGTCTTAATAAATGCTGCAAATGCTGTCTTGAAAATAAAGCAATAACGTAAGCACATTTGCTTGCTTCAGAAATTTATTTATTTTTAATAACGTAAACAAACTTGAGTGGAGCAACAGGAAAGAAGAAAAGGGTTCGGTTTATTGTCACAGGTTCGAATCAAGATGATGCTACAGCCATCTGTGTTAGGAAGGGATTTCATTCTCTCCCTGTTTGTCTGTCTGTCTCTCCCTCTGTCTCTCTCTCTCTCTCTCTCTCTCTCTCTCACTCTTTCTGTCTGTCTCTGTCTCTAGTGTCTGTGTTTCTGTCTCTCTCTGTCAGTCTCCCTGTCTGTCTCTCTCTCGCTGTGTCTCTCTCACTTTGTCTGTCTCTCTCTCACTGTCTCTCTCTCTCATTGTCTCTCTCTCTGTCTGTCTCTCTTTCTCTCTGTCTGTCTGTCTCTCTCTCTCGCTCCTGTCAATCAAACACTATTAGCCAGTGGACATCTGTGAACTCATGTATATGGAAGAAGGTTGATGCCCTGTGATGAATATGTCTTATTCAGAGCGATTACTCATTACCAGTATAGATATGATCAGCCATAACATTATGACCACCTGCCTAAATATTGTGTTAGTCCCCTTTTGCTGCCAGAACAGCCCTGACCCGTCCTGCACTGTGTATTCTGACCCCTTTCTATCAGAACCAGCATTCACTTCTTCAGCAGTTTGAGTAACAGTAGCTTGTCTGTTGGATCGGACCACATGGGTCAGCCTTCTCTCCCCACTTGCATCAATGAGCCTCAGCCGCCCATGACCCTGTCTCCAGTTGACCACTGTTCCTTCCTTGGTCCACTTTTGATAGAGACTGACCACTGCAGACCGGGAACACCCCACAAGAGCTGCAGTTTTGGAGATGCTCTGATCCAGTGGTCTAGCCATCACAATTCGGCCCTTGAGTTTATGCAAGTGAGAAGCAAAGTGACGTAGTTTTTCTCTAGTTGATTTCTTTATTTCATGTGGTGTAAATCTGATGCCTATGACACACACCTCTCCCTCTGCAGAGAGATTCGTGTGTAGCGAACATCCTGCTGATGTTTGGTCAGAGACCGTGGTTCCTCACGCACACTTCCTGTGTAGTGATTCGTAGAACATGAAGAAACTGGAGTGTGAACTGTTCCAGAGATGGGATGGAGGCTGTGTTCTTTCGAGATCATTTTCTATTTAATGTTCCTGTTTATGAAAACTAGCAGTGTGTGTGTGTGTGTGTGTGTGTGTGTGTGTGTGTAGGCTTCAAGAGTGGGTGTTTTTACAGCTGGGCATTTCGTCTGCACTCTTCATTAGGATGTCTTAAACCGCATAGTAGTCTACAATGCTGAGTCAGTTCTATAAATTATGACACAATTAACGTGTGTGTGTGTGTGTGTGTGTGTGTGTGTGTGTGTGTGTGTGTGTTTTTAAGTGCAGTAACGGGTGTGTGCCTAGAGTTCAGGGCAGATCTGTCTTGAAGGTTGAAGAGGAAATTGAATCGTCTGGTTTGTTCTGTAAAGGAGGGCTGGGTGTCTCTCTCTCTCTCTCTCTCTCTCTCCTTCTGTCTCTCTCTTTCTGTCTCTCTCTCTTCTGTCTGTCTCTCTCTGACTTTTTCTCTGTCTCTCCTTCTCTCTCTCTCTCTCTCTCTCTCTCTTTCTTTCTCTCTCTCTCTCTCTCTCTCTCTCTCATCCTCTTCTGTCTTCATTTTTCCACTTACCCTAAAACAAGGCCTTTTTGTCCGAGGCCTCATCAGACTCACATGGTTCAGAAAAGAGAGGACGCAGAGGTGGGACGGAGTGAGGCGGAGGGGATAAAGTGTGCAAAGGAGAGATTCCTGAGGAGACAGTCAGGAAAATCACTTCTTACATCAGCTTTTGGATGCCTTCTGTTTATTCCTTCAGCTTCTGAGTCAAGAACAGAGTGGAACACAGAGTTTTAATAAAAACAAACAAAAAAAAACAAGATTTTAGAAAACTGGAAAAGTGGAAAAATTCCCAGATCAGGTCTCTGGATTTGGAAAGACAGCGGAACAAAATTCTAGAAGCTGGAAAACTTGGATAAGTTTATAGTGGAAAAATTCCCAGATCAGGTCTCTGGATTTGGAAAGACAACGGAACAAAATTCTTGAAGCTGGAAAACTGGGACAAGTTTGTAGTGGAAAAATTCACAGATCAGGTCACTGGACTCTGAAAGACAATGGAACAAAATTCTAGAAGCTGGAAAACTTGAAAAATTCCCAGATCAGGTCACTGGACTCAGAAGGACAACAGAACAAAATTCTTGAAGCTGGAAAACTGGGACGAGATTCTAGGAGTGTTAAGAGAGTGGACCGAGGACTCCGAAGCAGTGAGACTGGAACAAAATTCTAGAAACCAAAAAGACCGGAACATTTTTCCATAACCAGTGAGATAGTGGATCAAGATTCCAGAAACGGAAAAACACCGAAACAAAATTCTAGAAAGCTAAAGACTGGAATAATGCTGTAAAGACCGAACAGAACATTCTGGATTCTGGGGAAATAAACCCTGAAAAACACAGTGGGAAAAGATTCTAGAAATTAAATAAGACCGTGGAATATTACTCAAGAAACTGGAAAAAAGAAGAAGGAAGTTCTGGGAGCAGTGGAACAAATATTTTAAGAAGTGAATCTAGATCTGCAAAACGTCTGGAAATTAAGCCAGAAGTGGGAATATAGAACTCTAAAGCAATATGGAGGACAAAAAAGCAGAAGGTGAAGTAGATGAGCCTAGTTTTTTTTTTTTTTGGAAAATGTTTCTACAGTTTTATGGGTTGCAGGTTAACTAAACCTTCTGGAAACTGAAAGGTTTAGCTAGGAATGAGTGAGGATTCGGTTAATACTGAAATTCTGCTCTTTATTATTCAGACCTCTTTAGAAGTGCCAGTATGTTTTGGCTAGAAATGCGTTCAATCACTATGGAAAGCCATTGGGGTCAATATTAAGCACATCAATATGAAAGTCATTCATTAATAATCGAAATTCAGGATCATGATCGATAACGTGCATCCGACAAAAACAAAATTTTATCATTACCTGTGGGGAAAAAAATGTAGGTTGTGAAGTGCTGGATAAGCTTAAAAACGGCTGGATAATATCCATAAATGCCATACTGTATTAATTATTCATAATTATGTATTGATTATTCAAAATTAATTAATTATACATAATTAATTCATGCAGCAATATATGGCCAGTGTACTAGACTATCCTCTATCAGACGTTTCTATTCATGCTTGATATCTCCTCATAATAGTCTTATTATTTTTTTTATTTTTCCATTTTATTTAGCTTTTATATGATAATACATTTAACAGTAAAGAAACACATTTTCAGTCTACAGTCTGTATTTTGTGTAACTGATTTTTTTTGGGAGGGGCTTAAAGGTGAGTGGCGTAGATGCTACAGAGAAGCCTCAGCCTTCTGCTCAAGAAAACTCCTGGGAAATGACCCGCATGTGATTTTATTCATCCGAATGTGCAGCCTAGAAAATCATCTTATGCATGTCGACTAGCTGAGTGTCAGAGATCGTCGTATTTATGTGTTAACATTACACACGTTACACATCAGAACACTGCAGCTATGTTTCTACATTTATTCAAGATTTATTGAATCATTTTATTAATCCCAGAGGGAAGTTGCTTTGCCATGTTACAGTTGCTCTAATAAAAATGGAAGAGAGAATATATATATATATATATATATATATATATATATATATATATATATATATATATATATATATATATATATATATACTAAGAAAACTTGAAAAATAAACCATAATACAGAATAAATAAATACAAATACCATACAAATAATAGTGTAGAACTGTAATACTACACACAAGGATTGTAAATTGCTGATAAGGCTTTCTTCAAATTTTTGCAACTCATAATATTCTTTGGAATAAAAATGATTGTTTTGACCTGAGAGAATTTTAAAGTAACATTTAGAATCAACATTTCTACAAGGAATGCGGAAATGTTAAAGAAAATCATCATAAAGGTGGCATTTATGTTTAACTGCAGAATCAGCATTCTTAAATACATGAAGTAAACCCTGACACGTTACTAGAACATTGTAGAAACGTTATTTTAGTAACGTTACAAGCAAACATTAGAACCTGTTTAATACGCTACTCAATGTTCTGATCATTTTTTAATAAGTTGATGAAAAAAAAACGATCTTTTCCTTGCTCAGCTAATAATGTTATGTTCGTAGAGCCTAGTGTGAAAATGTGTTTATTTTCCAATCCATAAATATTTGCATTAATGTTAATACACCTGATAATGTCTAAGCTAATTAAATGTAAACGAATAGCTGAAGAACATGTTAGTTTTATAGACAAACATTTTTTAGCTGCAAATCAAAGCCGGGGAAAAGTTTCATGCACAAATCATTACATCACACGTTTTCTGAATGTTGCAGTAATGCTATTTCTGTAAACTTCTTAAAACTTGACGAATTTCTGAGTACATTTCAGCTACAGTGAAAGTGAAAGCTTTCCTTCTGCAGTCTGGACATATAACAGTCAGGGCAGTGGTGGTTCAAGTGGTTAAGCCTCTGGGTTGTTGATCAGGGTTCAAGTGGTTAAGACTCTGGGTTGTTGATCGGAGGATCAGGGTTCAAGCCCCACCACCCTCAAGCCCCAATTTTAAGCAATTAAGCAAGGCTTAACCCTTAACCTTAACCCTCTCTGCTCCAGGGGACGCTGTATCATAGCTGCCCTTGTGCCCTGACCTCAGCCTGGATACATGAAGAAAGTATTCCACTGTGCTGTAATGTATGTGTGGTGATAATAAAGGCTTCGTGCCCTCAGTTCTTCTTCTTCTAAATGAGTTCTAAACATTGTTTTTTATCTTAGATGGAGATGCACACATGGATGATCCAGATTTGCACATGGTGCAGGTAGAATGTCTCTTTTTCTTTTCTTTTCCTTCTCTCTCTCTCTCTCTGATGACTTTCACATGATCATGCGCTTAATTTGTGTGTGTGTGTGTGTGTGGCAAGAGAGAGATGACCTTGTAGGATAACAGATAAATGTAACCTGATTAAATCTTCTTCTCAAGTCCAAGGTCACTGAAGACAGACAGACAGACAGACACCCACCCACCCACACACACACAGAAAAATGTGTCCGGTGTTGTTAAAAGCTATTAAGTCTTAATGAAGAAAGTGTGATCGAAGTGCAACCAAATCCAGCTCAAAGAAGATTCTTTTGCACAAGCTAGCTAGCTAGATCTTGCTAGTTTGGTCTATTTGTTGGGCAACGTTTAGCTAACTTATTAAGAGTTATTTTACATATTTGCCTGGTCTATTAAGTTACCGTATAGTCAAATGAAACACTGTGTATATTTCAAACTTCAGAGACATTTTGGTTTTGTTTATATACATTTGTACACAGGAAATTGTACTTGATAAAAATATCTGTCGGGGGGGCACTTACTTTTGAGCAGTCCATCACACTGGAGTGCTGGTTTCAATAGAGATTCGAATCTAAGTTACTAATCTGTATATCTGATCCCTTTATAGATTAAACTTCATGTTCGTTTAACCGCACATTAAAGTTGCAGGCCCTGTGGGCGGAGCTGAAGGCAGGACTCAGGGGTGTGGTTCAGGAGATCTCTGCCTTACAGCAGAGCAACAGCCGTCTGGAGGAGAAAGTGTCCGAGTGCCAGAGAGACACGGCGGAGAAAATCCTGTCTCTGAGAAACACGCTGAACACACTCCAGGTACACAACACAAACATTCATCTCTGGATAATGAGGAGGTTTACACACCTTACACTTCCACACAACACAAACAAATACGTTTGTTAAGGATAAATGTGATGTTTCACAGGAAGACACAGGTACTGCTCTGTCTCAGATCTCTGAACTGACCATCAGGCAAAAGGAGCTACAGACAGATCTGGACCTACTGCAGAGGACACAACACAGGTAACACATGCTGTACAGGACACAACACAGGTAACACACACTGTACAGAACACAACACACAACACAGGTAACACACACTGTACAGAACACAACACAGGGAACACACACTGTACAGAACACAACACACAACACAGGTAACACACACTGTACAGAACACAACACACAACACAGGTAACACACGCTGTACAGAACACAACACACAACACAGGTAACACACGCTGTACAGGACACAACACAGGGAACACACACTGTACAGAACACAACACACAACACAGGTAACACACACTGTACAGAACACAACACACAACAAAGGTAACACACGCTGTACAGGACACAACACAGGTAACACACACTGTACAGAACACAACACACAACACAGGTAACACACACTGTACAGAACACAACACACAACACAGGTAACACACACTGTACAGAACACAACACAGGTAACACACGCTGTACAGGACACAACACAGGGAACACACACTGTACAGAACACAACACACAACACAGGTAACACACGCTGTACAGGACACAACACAGGTAACACACACTGTACAGAACACAACACACAACACAGGTAACACACACTGTACAGAACACAACACACAACACAGGTAACACACACTGTACAGAACACAACACACAACACAGGTAACACACACTGTACAGGACACAACACAGGTAACACACACTGTACAGAACACAACACACAACACAGGGAACACACACTGTACAGAACACAACACACAACACAGGTAACACACTGTACAGGACACAACACAGGTAACACACACTGTACAGAACACAACACACAACACAGGTAACACACACTGTACAGGACACAACACAGGTAACACACACTGTACAGAACACAACACACAACACAGGGAACACACACTGTACAGAACACAACACACAACACAGGTAACACACTGTACAGGACACAACACAGGTAACACACACTGTACAGAACACAACACACAACACAGGTAACACACACTGTACAGGACACAACACAGGTAACACACACTGTACAGAACACAACACACAACACAGGGAACACACACTGTACAGAACACAACACACAACACAGGTAACACACACTGTACAGGACACAACACAGGTAACACACACTGTACAGAACACAACACACAACACAGGTAACACACACTGTACAGGACACAACACATGTAACACACACTGTACAGAACACAACACAGGTAACACACGCTGTACAGAACACAACACAGGTAACACACGCTGTACAGGACACAACACAGGTAACACACTCTGTACAGAACACAACACAGGTAACACACACTGTACAGAACACAACACAGATAACACACGCTGTACAGAACACAACACAGGTAACACACGCTGTACAGAACACAACACAGGTAACACACGCTGTACAGGACACAACACAGGTAACACACACTGTACAGGACACAACACAGGTAACACACACTGTACAGAACACAACACACAACACAGGTAACACACACTGTACAGGACACAACACAGGTAACACACACTGTACAGAACACAACACAGGTAACACACACTGTACAGGACACAACACATGTAACACACACTGTACAGAACACAACACAGGTAACACACGCTGTACAGGACACAACACAGGTAACACACACTGTACAGAACACAACACAGGTAACACACACTGTACAGAACACAACACAGGTAACACACGCTGTACAGAACACAACACAGGTAACACACGCTGTACAGAACACAACACAGGTAACACACACTGTACAGAACACAACACAGGTAACACACACTGTACAGAACACAACACAGATAACACACGCTGTACAGAACACAACACAGGTAACACACGCTGTACAGGACACAACACAGGTAACACACGCTGTACAGGACACAACACACAAAACAAGTAACACACACTGTACAGAACACAACACACAACACAGGTAACACACACTGTACAGAACACAACACACAACACAGGTAACACACACTGTACAGAACACAACACAGGTAACACACACTGTACAGAACACAACACAGATAACACACACTGTACAGAACACAACACAGGTAACACACGCTGTACAGGACACAACACAGGTAACACACGCTGTACAGGACACAACACACAAAACAAGTAACACACACTGTACAGAACACAACACACAACACAGGTAACACACACTGTACAGAACACAACACACAACACAGGTAACACACACTGTACAGAACACAACACAGGTAACACACACTGTACAGAACACAACACAGGTAACACACACTGTACAGAACACAACACAGATAACACACACTGTACAGGACACAACACACAACACAGGTAACACACGCTGTACAGAACACAACACAGGTAACACACGCTGTACAGAACACAACACACAACACAGGTAACACACGCTGTACAGGACACAACACACAACACAGGTAACACACGCTGTACAGAACACAACACAGGTAACACACACTGTACAGGACACAACACACAACACAGGTAACACACACTGTACAGAACACAACACAGGTAACACGCTGTACAGGACACAACACAGGTAACACACGCTGTACAGAACACAACACAGGTAACACGCTGTACAGGACACAACACACAACACAGGTAACACACACTGTACAGAACACAACACAGGTAACACACACTGTACAGGACACAACACACAACACAGGTAACACACACTGTACAGAACACAACACAGGTAACACACACTGTACAGGACACAACACACAACACAGGTAACACACACTGTACAGAACACAACACAGGTAACACACGCTGTACAGGACACAACACACAACACAGGTAACACACGCTGTACAGGACACAACACACAACACAGGTAACACACACTGTACAGAACACAACACAGGTAACACACGCTGTACAGAACACAACACACAACGCAGGTAACACACGCTGTACAGGACACAACACAGGTAACACACGCTGTACAGAACACAACACACAACGCAGGTAACACACACTGTACAGAACACAACACAGGTAACACACGCTGTACAGAACACAACACACAACACAGGTAACACACACTGTACAGAACACAACACACAACACAGGTAACACACGCTGTACAGAACACAACACACAACACAGGTAACACACACTGTACAGAACACAACACAGGTAACACACGCTGTACAGGACACAACACACAACACAGGTAACACACACTGTACAGGACACAACACACAACACAGGTAACACACACTGTACAGAACACAACACAGGTAACACACACTGTACAGAACACAACACAGGTAACACGCTGTACAGGACACAACACACAACACAGGTAACACACGCTGTACAGGACACAACACACAACACAGGTAACACACACTGTACAGAACACAACACACAACACAGGTAACACACGCTGTACAGAACGCAACACACAACACAGGTAACACACGCTGTACAGAACACAACACACAACACAGGTAACACACACTGTACAGGACACAACACACAACGCAGGTAACACACACTGTACAGAACACAACACACAACACAGGTAACACACACTGTACAGAACACAACACAGGTAACACACACTGTACAGAACACAACACAGGTAACACACACTGTACAGGACACAACACACAACACAGGTAACACACACTGTACAGGACACAACACACAACGCAGGTAACACACTGTACAGAACACAACACACAACACAGGTAACACACACTGTACAGAACACAACACAGGTAACACACACTGTACAGAACACAACACACAACACAGGTAACACACGCTGTACAGAACACAACACACAACACAGGTAACACACACTGTACAGGACACAACACAGGTAACACACACTGTACAGGACACAACACAGGTAACACACACTGTACAGAACACAACACACAACACAGGTAACACACGCTGTACAGAACGCAACACACAACACAGGTAACACACACTGTACAGAACACAACACACAACACAGGTAACACACGCTGTACAGAACACAACACACAACACAGGTAACACACACTGTACAGAACACAACACAGGTAACACACACTGTACAGGACACAACACAGGTAACACACGCTGTACAGAACACAACACACAACACAGGTAACACACACTGTACAGGACACAACACACAACGCAGGTAACACACACTGTACAGAACACAACACACAACACAGGTAACACACACTGTACAGAACACAACACAGGTAACACACACTGTACAGAACACAACACAGGTAACACACACTGTACAGAACACAACACAGGTAACACACACTGTACAGGACACAACACACAACGCAGGTAACACACACTGTACAGAACACAACACACAACACAGGTAACACACACTGTACAGAACACAACACAGGTAACACACACTGTACAGAACACAACACACAACACAGGTAACACACACTGTACAGAACACAACACACAACACAGGTAACACACACTGTACAGGACACAACACATGTAACACACACTGTACAGAACACAACACAGGTAACACACGCTGTACAGGACACAACACACAACACAGGTAACACACACTGTACAGGACACAACACACAACACAGGTAACACACACTGTACAGAACACAACACAGGTAACACACACTGTACAGAACACAACACACAACACAGGTAACACACACTGTACAGAACACAACACACAACACAGGTAACACACACTGTACAGGACACAACACATGTAACACACACTGTACAGAACACAACACAGGTAACACACACTGTACAGAACACAACACACAACACAGGTAACACACACTGTACAGGACACAACACACAACGCAGGTAACACACACTGTACAGAACACAACACACAACACAGGTAACACACACTGTACAGAACACAACACAGGTAACACACACTGTACAGGACACAACACAGGTAACACACACTGTACAGGACACAACACACAACGCAGGTAACACACACTGTACAGAACACAACACACAACACAGGTAACACACACTGTACAGAACACAACACAGGTAACACACACTGTACAGAACACAACACACAACACAGGTAACACACACTGTACAGAACACAACACACAACACAGGTAACACACACTGTACAGGACACAACACATGTAACACACACTGTACAGAACACAACACAGGTAACACACGCTGTACAGGACACAACACAGGTAACACACACTGTACAGAACACAACACAGGTAACACACACTGTACAGAACACAACACAGATAACACACGCTGTACAGAACACAACACAGGTAACACACGCTGTACAGAACACAACACAGGTAACACACACTGTACAGAACACAACACAGGTAACACACACTGTACAGAACACAACACAGATAACACACGCTGTACAGAACACAACACAGGTAACACACGCTGTACAGGACACAACACAGGTAACACACGCTGTACAGGACACAACACACAAAACAAGTAACACACACTGTACAGAACACAACACACAACACAGGTAACACACACTGTACAGAACACAACACACAACACAGGTAACACACACTGTACAGAACACAACACAGGTAACACACACTGTACAGAACACAACACAGATAACACACACTGTACAGGACACAACACACAACACAGGTAACACACGCTGTACAGAACACAACACAGGTAACACACGCTGTACAGGACACAACACACAACACAGGTAACACACGCTGTACAGGACACAACACACAACACAGGTAACACACGCTGTACAGAACACAACACAGGTAACACACACTGTACAGGACACAACACACAACACAGGTAACACACACTGTACAGAACACAACACAGGTAACACGCTGTACAGGACACAACACACAACACAGGTAACACACGCTGTACAGAACACAACACAGGTAACACGCTGTACAGGACACAACACACAACACAGGTAACACACACTGTACAGAACACAACACAGGTAACACACACTGTACAGGACACAACACACAACACAGGTAACACACACTGTACAGAACACAACACAGGTAACACACACTGTACAGGACACAACACACAACACAGGTAACACACACTGTACAGAACACAACACAGGTAACACACGCTGTACAGGACACAACACACAACACAGGTAACACACGCTGTACAGGACACAACACACAACACAGGTAACACACACTGTACAGAACACAACACAGGTAACACACGCTGTACAGAACACAACACACAACGCAGGTAACACACGCTGTACAGGACACAACACAGGTAACACACGCTGTACAGAACACAACACACAACGCAGGTAACACACACTGTACAGAACACAACACAGGTAACACACGCTGTACAGAACACAACACACAACACAGGTAACACACACTGTACAGAACACAACACACAACACAGGTAACACACGCTGTACAGAACACAACACACAACACAGGTAACACACACTGTACAGAACACAACACAGGTAACACACGCTGTACAGGACACAACACACAACACAGGTAACACACACTGTACAGGACACAACACACAACACAGGTAACACACACTGTACAGAACACAACACAGGTAACACACACTGTACAGAACACAACACAGGTAACACGCTGTACAGGACACAACACACAACACAGGTAACACACGCTGTACAGGACACAACACACAACACAGGTAACACACACTGTACAGAACACAACACACAACACAGGTAACACACGCTGTACAGAACGCAACACACAACACAGGTAACACACGCTGTACAGAACACAACACACAACACAGGTAACACACACTGTACAGGACACAACACACAACGCAGGTAACACACACTGTACAGAACACAACACACAACACAGGTAACACACACTGTACAGAACACAACACAGGTAACACACACTGTACAGAACACAACACAGGTAACACACACTGTACAGGACACAACACACAACACAGGTAACACACACTGTACAGGACACAACACACAACGCAGGTAACACACTGTACAGAACACAACACACAACACAGGTAACACACACTGTACAGAACACAACACAGGTAACACACACTGTACAGGACACAACACACAACACAGGTAACACACGCTGTACAGAACACAACACACAACACAGGTAACACACACTGTACAGGACACAACACAGGTAACACACACTGTACAGGACACAACACAGGTAACACACACTGTACAGAACACAACACACAACACAGGTAACACACGCTGTACAGAACGCAACACACAACACAGGTAACACACACTGTACAGAACACAACACACAACACAGGTAACACACACTGTACAGGACACAACACAGGTAACACACGCTGTACAGAACACAACACACAACACAGGTAACACACACTGTACAGGACACAACACACAACGCAGGTAACACACACTGTACAGAACACAACACACAACACAGGTAACACACACTGTACAGAACACAACACAGGTAACACACACTGTACAGAACACAACACAGGTAACACACACTGTACAGGACACAACACACAACACAGGTAACACACACTGTACAGGACACAACACACAACGCAGGTAACACACACTGTACAGAACACAACACACAACACAGGTAACACACACTGTACAGGACACAACACAGGTAACACACACTGTACAGGACACAACACACAACGCAGGTAACACACACTGTACAGAACACAACACACAACACAGGTAACACACACTGTACAGGACACAACACAGGTAACACACACTGTACAGAACACAACACACAACACAGGTAACACACACTGTACAGAACACAACACACAACACAGGTAACACACTGTACAGGACACAACACAGGTAACACACACTGTACAGAACACAACACACAACACAGGTAACACACACTGTAGAATCCTGACATACATTATTTCTTAGCTGTCACTGAAATATCTTATTTATGTTACTGGTGGAAAATTCTCCAGGGGGGAGGAGCTAGCAGAAGGCCACACCTCTCCCTGCAGCCAAACTCAACTGAAGCGCATTCAGCATTACATCAGCAGCCTGCCGACCAATCAGAGTGAGTGAAGCTCCATCCTTTCATACACATTTATACAGGATCTTCTGATTAGACACACTTTAGGAAAGAGACAGGGTGCTGTTTGTTACTGAATGTGTGTGTGTTTTAGTTTCTGAGCAGGATGCCAGTGATTTCAAGACTCCCCCTAAAGCCCCACTTTGGCAGGAAAGGAGAGAAAGCCATGACCTGACAGAACAGATCAACCAGGATATGAGTGTGTCTCGTACACACACACATACACACACACACACACACACTAGCACTACAGTTTGTCTAAAATATCCCTTTTCATGTTTAGCAAAGCCATTAAGTGTCTCACTCATGGTACATCAGTCTTATTAAATTTAAAATCTGTTAAAAGTGTTCTGTAAGGCAGAAATTAGCACCATTTTATTTCCAGAACCTCGCTGCTAGAAACCAGGAAAGTATGAGAATGATGTAGTAAATGCATGAACTTGGGGTGGTCAAGGCTAGGGGTTTCAGAAAATTCATAATGTCCAAGGCTAGGGGTTTTTAGCCAAAAGAATGGCTAGCCAGCTGTGTGTGTGTGTGTGTGTGTACAGGTCCAAGGCAGGTAGCTGCTCTGGGACTGCTGGAATCAGAGAGAGTGTACGTGTCATATCTATCTCTGCTGCTGAAGGCCAACATCACCTACAACGGCTGTGAAAACTCTAACCTCAAAGACAAACGGTAACACACACAAACACACACACACACACACACACACAGATGGAGTTATACAGCCGATTTACTATAACCTCAGACAAATCTGAAGCTTAAATACTTGTGTCTCAATTTGTGTCCAATTTCTTCTGCACCACCTAATTAAATTCCACTTACTTTGTGTATTATGTGTTTCTTTCCTTTTTTTTCTTCCTCAGGCTGTTCCCATCCTCTTTGCGGTTTTTGATCCAGCAGCACCTGGAGCTGTTGCATCTACTGCAAGAACGTGTGCTGAAGAGTCACTGGCAAGGCATCATGGGAGACGTGTTTCTGAGGCTTACTAGTAAAGAGGTACTAGAGCTTTTGCTATTGTTTATCAGTCCCAATGAAAGGGTGTGGCTTAATTGAATGTCAGTCCTAGGGAAAGAGGCGTGGCTTATGTGCATGCCAGTCCTAGGGAACGAGGCGTGGCTTATGTGCATGTCAGTCCTAGGGAATGAGGCGTGGCTTATGTGCATGTCAGTCTTAGGGAACGAGGCGTGGCTTATGTGCATGTCAGTCCTAGGGAATGAGGCGTGGCTTATGTGCATGTCAGTCTTAGGGAACGAGGCGTGGCTTATGTGCATGTCAGTCTTAGGGAACGAGGCGTGGCTTATGTGCATGTCAGTCCTAGGGAATGAGGCGTGGCTTATGTGCATGTCAGTCTTAGGGAACGAGGCGTGGCTTATGTGCATGTCAGTCCTAGGGAATGAGGCGTGGCTTATGTGCATGTCAGTCTTAGGGAACGAGGCGTGGCTTATGTGCATGTCAGTCCTAGGGAAAGAGGCGTGGCTTATGTGCATTTCAGTCCTAGGGAACGAGGCGTGGCTTATGTGCATGTCAGTTCTAGGGAATGAGGCGTGGCTTATGTGCATGTCAGTCCTAGGGAATGAGGCGTGGCTTATGTGCATGTCAGTCCTAGGGAACGAGGCGTGGCTTATGTGCATGTCAGTCCTAGGGAAAGAGGCGTGGCTTATGTGCATTTCAGTCCTAGGGAAAGAGGCGTGGCTTATGTGCATGTCAGTCCTAGAGAACGAGGTGTGGCTTATGTGCATGTCAGTTTTAGTAAAGGAGGCATGGCTTATGTGCATGTCAGTTCTAGGGAAAGAGGCGTGGCTTATGTGCATATCAGTCCCAGGGAAAGAGATGTCGCCTACGTGCCCGTCAGTTTCGGTGAACACGTCATGGCTTATGTGCATCAGTCCCTATGAAAAAGGCACAGAGTAAATCTTGATCCAACATGAGGATAATGATGTGGATGAAATGAGAGCTGAAGGCTGATATAAACTGTGTTTCACAGAGTGATTTTCTAGACAACTACGTGTCCTATCTAAAGGAGCTCCCCGAGTGTCTTTCAGCCGCAAGCTTGTTCTCAAAACATGTTGGCCTGCTAGAGGTATACACACAAACACACACACACACACACACACACACACAAAGATCAGATGTGATGAGTGAAAGATGTGTCCTGATTGGCTGTGCATGTTCTAATCTAGGGTAACATCACAGGAGATGAGACACACCCATCCCTCCACACTCTGCTGCTCCAGCCAGTTCAGCGTATCCCAGAATATCTCAGGCTCTTACAGGTGTCCATCCATCCATCCATCCATCCATCCATATATCTAGTCCATTAATATTATATAAAAAATATTATATATAATATAGACACATCACTTATCTTTTATCATTACTTTTTGTGTGTGTGTGTGTGTGTATGTTAGAGCCTGTTGCATCAAACGGAATCTGAGCATCCAGATTATTACCTCCTCCTTGTGTGTGTACAGCATCTACGGTCTTTCACCACCCAGTACAGTAACCTTCTCCAGCACAACCAGGAGCTCCTCACAAACTCACACACACACAGTCCGAGAGAACACACACACAACCTGTGCACACACCAGCCGGACCGGATGACACACACACGCAAGGAATTCAGCAGGTCAGACCACTGCCTTGTGATCAGAGAGAATCTTAACTGACCTGGGGTTTATTGTGTGTTGAACTGACCTGGTGTTTATTGTGTGTTGAACTGACCTGGTGTTTATTGTGTGTTGAACTGACCTGGTGTTTATTGTGTGTTGAACTGACCTGGTGTTTATTGTGTGTTGAACTGACCTGGTGTTTATTGTGTGTTGAACTGACCTGGTGTTTGTTGTGTGTTGAACTGACCTGGTGTTTATTGTGTGTTGAACTGACCTGGGGTTTATTGTGTGTTGAACTGACCTGGTGTTTATTGTGTGTTGAACTGACCTGGTGTTTATTGTGTGTTGAACTGACCTGGTGTTTATTGTGTGTTGAACTGACCTGGTGTTTATTGTGTGTTGAACTGACCTGGTGTTTGTTGTGTGTTGAACTGACCTGGTGTTTGTTGTGTGTTGAACTGACCTGGTGTTTGTTGTGTGTTGAACTGACCTGGTGTTTATTGTGTGTTGAACTGACCTGGTGTTTGTTGTGTGTTGAACTGACCTGGTGTTTATTGTGTGTTGAACTGACCTGGTGTTTATTGTGTGTTGAACTGACCTGGTGTTTGTTGTGTGTTGAACTGACCTGGTGTTTGTTGTGTGTTGAACTGACCTGGTGTTTGTTGTGTGTTGAACTGACCTGGTGTTTATTGTGTGTTGAACTGACCTGGTGTTTATTGTGTGTTGAACTGACCTGGTGTTTGTTGTGTGTTGAACTGACCTGGTGTTTGTTGTGTGTTGAACTGACCTGGTGTTTGTTGTGTGTAGAACTGACCTGGTGTTTATTGTGTGTTGAACTGACCTGGTGTTTGTTGTGTGTTGGACTGACCTGGTGTTTGTTGTGTGTAGAACTGACCTGGTGTTTGTTGTGTGTAGAACTGACCTGGTGTTTGTTGTGTGTTGAACTGACCTGGTGTTTGTTGTGTGTTGAACTGACCTGGTGTTTATTGTGTGTAGAACTGACCTGGTGTTTATTGTGTGTTGAACTGACCTGGTGTTTATTGTGTGTAGAACTGACCTGGTGTTTATTGTGTGTAGAACTGACCTGGTGTTTATTGTGTGTAGAACTGACCTGGTGTTTATTGTGTGTTGAACTGACCTGGTGTTTATTGTGTGTTGAACTGACCTGGTGTTTATTGTGTGTTGAACTGACCTGGTGTTTATTGTGTGTTGAACTGACCTGGTGTTTATTGTGTGTTGAACTGACCTGGTGTTTGTTGTGTGTTGAACTGACCTGGTGTTTGTTGTGTGTTGAACTGACCTGGTGTTTGTTGTGTGTTGAACTGACCTGGTGTTTATTGTGTGTTGAACTGACCTGGTGTTTATTGTGTGTTGAACTGACCTGGTGTTTGTTGTGTGTTGAACTGACCTGGTGTTTGTTGTGTGTAGAACTGACCTGGTGTTTATTGTGTGTTGAACTGACCTGGTGTTTGTTGTGTGTTGAACTGACCTGGTGTTTATTGTGTGTTGAACTGACCTGGTGTTTATTGTGTGTTGAACTGACCTGGTGTTTATTGTGTGTTGAACTGACCTGGTGTTTATTGTGTGTTGAACTGACCTGGTGTTTATTGTGTGTTGAACTGACCTGGTGTTTATTGTGTGTGATTCAGATCTTCAGTAAAGCAGCTGTATAAAGTGGATTATGAGAATTCATCAAATTACAGTAGCACAAGTGCACTAATGTGAGTCAGCATCAGCACATCATAATCACAACAATCTTCATCCATCTGTCTCTCTAACTCATCCATTCTTCCATCTATTCTATCCATCCACTCATCCAATTATCACATCTAACTATCTACCATCTATTCTATCTATCCTGCCCTTCAAGGATTCCATCCATCTGTCCATTTTATAATCCATTCTTCCATCTATTACATCCATCCATCTGTCTGTTATCCCCAATCCTCTTCTGTCTATTTTAACAATCCTTTCATCATTCCACCATTTCATTGATTTTCCAGCCATCCATTTATCCATCCACTCAATCATTCCATCCATCCATCCAGCCATCCATCCACTCAATCATTCCATCCATCCATCTGTCCATTCATTCAAACATTCCATCCATCCATCCATCCACTCAAGCATTCCATCCATCCACTCAATCATTCAACTTATCCATCCATTCAATCATTCCATCCATTCATCCATCCATCCATCATTCCATCCATCCACTCAATCATTCCATCCATTCTACTAAATAATTAGTGGTATTCCATGCACCTATCCCTCCATCCAATCCATTCTCATCCATTTATTTCTTCATCCAACTAACTGTAATAATCTTTCATAGATCCACTTATTATCCCTCTATCTGCTCATCATTCATTCACCCCATCAAACTACTGAATTAATTCACCTATTCCATTTCGTATAAATCTTATCAATTATACGCTTTGTCTATCTCTTTTCATCCCTCTCTCTCAGTGATCTAGCTCACGGTCAGAGCAGAAAGAAAGCAGCAGTCCGTCGTTACCCGGACTGGGAGGTGGAGCCTAATCGTTTTCACCCTGACATTTCCTTTGCATCAGACTCCGAATCTCGTCCCAAAGCCACACCCACTCAACTCCACAGGATTCCAGAGACAGAAAGGGTGGGGTCAGCCCTGGCCGATGCAATGGGAGCGTTCCTCCCATACAGAGAAGGGGACTCTCGCTGTTCGAGTCGTTCTCATTCCACTGACTCCAGCATCGACATAGCTTTTGTGAGCTGTAACCCCTCCCTCAATCCAGACCGTCAGTCACACAGCAGAGTGCACAGCAGTGTGGGTGGGGTTTACAGACCCAATCGTGGCTGTGTGTCGCCTGATTCGATGAAGCCTTTACAGCCGGTACAACGGAAGAGCAAGTCGCTGAACGGCTTGCAGCTGGACAGCATTGACGGCCACGCCCACCTGGTCAGAAGTCCCATCCACCCGAGGCTGGTGCGCCAATCGAGCGCCAAATCGAGGCTGAGGAATAGTAGTCCAGAGCGGCATCACGAACCCAACACACACACCACCGCTGAGGACCTCACACAACAACTACACAAGGTTACACAACACAACCCAACACTTCTCTAAACCGGAAGATGGTTTAGTTCTATAAGTGTATATTACAAGTGTACATGCTTTCCTTATTCAGGATTCTGGTCCTCCAACATGGGAGGAGTTCAAATGGAAAGGCGTGTCTGATGAAGGTGACCACACCCCTCTGAGTGAGCGGAGCAGGAAGGAGGGCAAAGGTTTCCGGAGCTCCTTCAAAAAACTCTTTAAAAAGAAGTGAGGGTAACAAAATTTCTGTAACACACATACACTATATTGCCAAAAGTACTGGGACACCCCTCCAAATCACTGAATCCAGGTGTTGTTTTTCAGGGGTTAGGCTCGGCCCCTTAGTTCCAGTGAAAGGAACTCTTAATGCTTCAGCTTCATACCAAGACATTTTGGACAATTTCATGCTCCCAACTCCCAACCAGGTGTTCTATGGGGTTGAGGTCAGGACTCTGTGAAGTTCCTCCACACCAAACTCACTCATCCATGTCTTTATGGACCTTGCTTTGGTCACTGGTGTGCAGTCATGTTGGAACAGGAAGGGGTCATCCCCAAACTGTTCCCACAAAGTTGGGAGCATGAAATTGTCCAAAATGTCTTGGTATGAAGCTGAAGCATTAAGAGTTCCTTTCACTGGAATTAAGGGGTGCACTTCTCTCCCTCATACCTATGCATTTGGGGAAGGATTGAGTGTTATGTGGGACGTCAAGACAATCGAAGAGTGGAGAGATAGAAACTGTCTCTGATGAACTGCGGTCCGTTTGATTTGATATAGTTGTTGGTTTTGTATGTAAGTGTCTCAACTCTTAGGACCAGATGTACATTAGCAGCATGAGAGTTGGATGTGGCTTGTGAGCTGCGGTTTGGGCTTAAGTCCATTCGCAAACCATGAAATCCATCCATTTTTGACAATTAGAGACTTTTCAAAATATGTAATATATACACCTGCACACATTTATTCACACACAGTATATTTTTATCACACATGAACACAACTCCGCCACTAGATGGTGGTGTTTTCAGTCTGTCCGTGTGTCCGTCCAGCCCTAAGGGCATCAGATTAGCGTGACATGTCAGGACAGAGCGGTTGAAAGTTTATATGGAATGATCATCATAGCCTGCAGATGAACTCAGTAGATTCTGGAGCGGATCCAAACTGGGTCCCGGTCACTGTAAGGTCAAACCTCAAACTGGAAGAGTTCTTTTTACATTCCCTCAATAGCTTCCGTCCTGTATGGAGAGTATTTTAAGGATATTTCTTGTGTGTGTGTGTGTTAGGTCTGGTGGCGAGAGCAAGGTGGAGAAAGCTGTGGAGAAGGTCGAAGGACAGAGCAGCAGTGAGCTGGAATCTGGGAGGTCAAACAGAGCGCGACAACCTGGAGATATCGACAGAGGAACTGCGGTTTAAACACACACACACACACTCTCTCTCTCTCTCTATGAGAAGAATCTATTTTTGTTATTATGCACCATCTCTCACTCTTTCTCTCTCTACTAGAAGAATCTATTTTTGTTGTTAATGCACCATCTCTTTCTTTCTTTCTCTCTCTCTTCTGGAAGAATCTATTTTTGTTGTTAATGCACCAACTCTCTCTGTCTCTCTCTCTCTCACTCACACACACACCCCTTTTGTCCCTTCTTTAATGCTTTCCTAATATCCTTCCCTCTCCTCTCTCAGAATGCTATTAACCTCCACGATATAGAAATAACCTCACTTTTTCCTCCACTTTTTCTTTTACACCACACAATAACACACAATTCCACGATTTCATTTCGTCTGAATATTGACATTCACATGACATTAAAATGAAACTAAAATCATTAATGAGTGTTTATGGAATTTAATAACAGACACAATGACCACCGTTTTGTTTTTTGTTTTTTCACCTTTAATGTGTTACCTCAATCTCATAGATCAGTTTCACTTTCAAAACAAAATATAGACGATTATACAGTCTGTAAAACCAAATATTATCGTACACTATTTACAGGTCATGTGCATCGTAGTGTGAAGTGAAAGTGTTAAACGCAGCAGAAGAAAGAACACGGACTCGGTTTTGTTATAAACACATGCTGAAACCTGTGTGGTGACGTTACGGGATGAAAAAGGCTGCACTCTGGAAGGTTGCACTTTAAACACGTTTATCTCTCTCTCTCACATATACACTCTCTGTGTCTCTGTCTGTGTTCAGCGATGTGTGTATTATTCTACACCCTGCATGTTTTGACTGGTAAGCAATGCGTTATGTCTAATGGAAACACACGGCAAGTCTCGATCCGTCAACATTACCGACTCCGGTGATTAATTAAACGTAGTCCATCAGCCAAGATAAGTTCGCTCTACAGTTTTGCACAGAAGCTACGAGGCTAACGGAAATAGATAACGGAAGCTGACTCGTCTCAGACGGAAAACAGCTCAGACGTCTCGCCTCCAATGTTTCGCGGGTGGGCGTGGCTTACAAAGTGATGGAGATGATAATACACGGTGAAAGAAAGAAAATCAGAAATCACCCAAAAATTGTAAAACCAGCAGCCGATCTGTTATTAGATGAGTATACACCGATCAGGTATAACATCAGCTAGACCACTGGATCAGAGCATCTCCAAAACTGCAGCTCTTGTGGGGTGTTCCCGGTCTGCAGTGGTCAGTCTCTATCAAAAGTGGTCCAAGGAAGGAACAGTGGTGAACCGGCAACAGGGTCATGGGCGGTCAAGGCTCACTGATGGACGTGGGGAGTGAAGACTGGTCCGTGTGATCCGATCCAACAGACGAGCTACTGTTGCTCAAACTGTTGAAGAAGTTGATGCATGATGGGTCAGGGCTGTTTTGGCGGCAAAATGGGGACCAACACAATATTAGGCATAATGTTATGCCTGATCGGTGTATAAAATGATATAAAACTAGTGTTAAACATCGTGAGTCACATCCAGCATCTGTTTTCTAGTTTTGTTCACTTGGCGTTTCCGCAGCTCTGTCCTTCGGCTCAGTTTGTGTCTCGCGGCTCAGTTTAGCAGCTCGCGTGTCCAGAAAAAACCCTAAAAAACTTTCTACTGGTTAGTCGATTCAGAGTCAAAATAAACAAAACAGACAGAGAAAGCAGAGAGTTTTAGGTGCGATAAACTTCCATCACTTGACTCATAGCTTCAGTGCAAAATTAAAGAAGCAAACATCAAGAGTAAATCAATCACGTCTTGACTGATTAGGGCAAAAAAGTCTTTGCTGACATCTGATCGACGTTCCAAAATGGCAAACTGACCTGAATTGCATGATATTTGAACCCTAAATCATTTTATTTAACCATGGAGCGTGAAGAAGTGCACTTTTTCCCCTTAGTAAGCGTGGTCACATTGCTAACTGATCACCCAGACAGTCATTACAGTCATTTCCAAAAATAAAAATGATAGTAATAATAATAATAATAATAACATTCTACGACAGACGCTGATGTTCAGCTACGATCACAAGGACGTCCCGGTGTCCGAATCCGAACCGCGCCTCTCTCGTGCTGAATGAAAACGACGCACTGACGGACGACATGCACTAGATGTGTGAGAGTTAGACGTTAAGACGAAACGTTGCGATGTAATCATGCACCGACCAATCAGAGGCAGTATTGTATATTTTTCATTTTAAATCAGCTACATCCGTCCCTAACAGACCGGCACCTTTTTCCAGACGACGCCAAAACGTCCTTGTGAAGTCGACTTTATTAAGGAAACGTGTCCTAGAGTTCTCCTTTTCTTTCATATTTACACCTCCATCTCCACCACACTGCGTGCGTTCTACCTCCAAAAAAATCCTAAAACTCCTCGCTAACCTCTATCGTTTGTTAGGTCTATTAACTATCCACGTCACAGCGCGCGTAGAAACGTGCGTGTCCGTAGTGTAAAGCGGCACATGGATTATTTATTTATTTATCTCTCCTCCCCTCCACACACACACACACACACACACACACACACACACGTTTCTGAACACCTAAGCAGCAAAAGCCTAACTGAACAGCGAAAGTCACATTATAGTCCGTATAAAACTGTGCAAATTTTCAATACAGTGATTAATTAAAAGTTAAAACGAGGCATGGCTTTCAGTCCGGAGCGACCACACACACACACACACACACACAAAGGACGTCCCGCTTCATCATACAACAAACACACACGGCTTTTGTTTTTTCTGTAGTGAATTTTGATTTGTTTTTCCGTACAATTCGGCCCACGGGTTTTTAAAGAATGGGAATTTGATTGATTTGGCAATTTGTGATAATTATTCAATATATAAAACAGCAAAACACACAGAGGGACAAATCCCCATGAGCTCAAACTCACTGATCGGCAAAAAAATCGACAATCATACAGGTGTGTAAAGCCAGTACGCTATTTACAGGTCATGTGCTGCAGCATGCAGTGAACATGTCCAGCTTTATCAGTAACACACGCTGGACAGAGGTTAAAGCAACGAGATCATGGGATGAATCTGAACAATGAAGTGTGTGTAAATAACAGAGCTCGTTCAAGATCATCATTCTGAAATTACGTCTCGAGTCCACTTTTCGTGTTCGCGTATTAATTTACGTATAAAATGGGCATGAGTTTTATCTTATTGTTATCTGATTAGCTTTTGTGAGGCAAAAAAAGAGACGGGTTATACATGTTCAATTCAATAGCTGTAACCAGAGATGGTACTGATCCGACAAAAAAGATGGAGATCGGAAACGGAATTCTGTCTAATCACCAAAGATAAAAAAAAACGGATTTGGAAAGAAATGTACTTTTTGGAACTAGAAATGTTTACATATAATGAGAATTGAACCGCTTTTTTCTTCGGTAAGAGTAATTTTTATTAGACGTCAAACTTTGACTATTATACACCGATCAGGCATAACATTGTGAGCAGTGATAGGTGAAGTGAATAAGACTGATGATCTCCTCATCATGGCACCTGTTAGTGGGTGGGATATATTAAGCAGCAAGTCAACATTATGTCCTCAAAGTTGATGTTAGAAGCAGGAAAAATAGACAAGTGTAAGGATTTGAGCAAGTTTGATGAAGGACCAAATTGTGATGGCTAGACCACTGGATCAGGGCATCTCCAAAACTGCAGCTCTTGTGGGGTGTTCCCGGTCTGCAGTGGTCAGTATCTATCAAAAGTGGTCCAAAGAAGGAACAGTGGTGAACCGGTGACAGGGTCATGGGCGGTCAAGACTCATTGACGCATGTGGGGAGCTACTGTTGCTCAAACTGCTGAAGAAGTTAATGCTGGTTCTGATAGAAAGGGGTCAGAATACACAGTGCAGGACGGGTCAGGGCTGTTTTAGCAGCAAAATGGGGACAATATTAGGCAGGTGGTCATGTTATACCTGATCAGTGTATTTGTAAAAATAATTAAAGCATCAGGATCAGTTCCAATCTCAGAAAAGAAAAGATCTCTAGCTGTAACAGCGATGCAGCGACCATGTTAGCAAGCTGGAAACAAAAAAGTGGAGAATTTGGCGATCTCTGGAAAGTCTGGCACTCGTAATACAACACAGGACCTTAAAATGTATTGAACTATCCTGAAATCACATAAAGCTGACATGTTCGACTGTGAAAATCCACATCTGTTTAATATTTAAAGACTTTTTCAGTACACTGTGATGTTCCAGTTCTCACTGAAATCTCGGTCACTGAATTTTGGAGGACACGTGCGATGGCGAATTGTCCCGGATGTTTTCTCTCAGACAATAAAAAAGATTGGCTAGACATGCTCCTCCCAAATAAGACACAAATAATACGACGTCACTTCAAGTTATACGACTGATTATTGGCACGTAAACGTTATGTATTAAATCAAATACTTCAAACTCCTACTGTTTAAAACCCATGGGCCAGTCGTAATCTCGGACCAAACCCTCCGTCCTATGTGAGAATTCTACACGTATAAACAACGTGGCTGGGATCCAAACTGCGAGTTGAGCAAGATGAACAAAACCCGTGTAGCTAAAAATACAGCAAGAAGACTTCTTTGCATAACATATCCTGTATTAAGAAAGCGAGTGAACCTGCTCTTGGTCCTGAACTCTAGACGTCTAAGTAACAAAACCTGGGAGAAAATTTGGAGGTGGAATGTGCTGGAATTCGTTTGAATAGACAGCGAGAAGCCTAACAGTAATGCTTAAACAAATATTAAAAATACATCAAAAAAATAAAATAAAATAAAAACAAATTTATTTTCAGTTTTTAATCCGAGCTAAAAATAGATAAATATATATAGGAAAGAACTGTCGAAAGTATTAAGAAGTACAGAACATCTATCCCTCTCTCGCTTCACTGCTGGACTTTTTAAATAAAAAATAAAAAATTACACAAGGAACAAAGGACTAACTGACCGTAAACACGGCTAATGACCACCTGAAGACTGTAGTGTTGATCGAGTTAACCCTTTAATACCTGAAGATTAGTGACCGAATTCCGTCTTGGGTAAAGAAGCGCTGAAGCCGAATCTTTATATCATCATTATTATTATTTTACGATATTAGCACAATATTAGGATAAAAATGAATACATGTTTCATGAGATATATATATATATTTAAAAGAAGTAGTGCGTTTGAAAACCATTTCCAAATGAAGCATCAATTCCTTTCTGCGTGTTTACGGCTCATTCAGATTTTAGTGAAAACCGGCACGGGAATGCCGAGCGCCTTCGGATGAAACCTTCTTCCTTTGATCCGAATAACCAAAGTATGTACACGAGTCCGTTAGCTTTACTGTAACTTCTATGCAAGTATGTGTTCTGATACTGCGATGCATAAATTCACAAGCATATTAGTGTTGTTTTTTTTTTAGTTATTATTTATTATTATTACTACTAGAATAGGTTACGGTGACAAATACCTACACAGAAGTTACAACTCTACTCTTTTCGGTTTGAAAAGTCGGCGTTTTCGGTAACAGTTTCGTTTGGTTACTTGGTTTGCGCAGGCTAGCTGTGGAACGACTTCATAACACACGGGGAATATGTTTACAGAATAACACGCAGTGTGGGAAAACTCACCTCGGTCTCCGTGAGAGAATATTTTAAAGCAATCCGTCTTCACATTGGAAAGGAAGAAATAGAGAGAGAGAGAGAGAGAGAGAGAGAGAGAGACAGAGAGAGAGAGAGAGGGGGGTGATACAGATAGAAAGAGAGAGAGAGAGAGAGTGGTGATAAAGAGAGAGAGGGAGGGAGAGGGGTGATACAGAGAGAGAGAGAGGGAAAGAGGGAGAGGGAGGGAAAGAGGGAGAGGGAGGGAGGGAGGGAGAGAGAGAGAGGAAGGAAGGAAGGAAGGAATTGAGAGAGTGGGAGGGACGAAAGTAGAGAGATAGAGAAGAAGGAAGGAAGGAAGGAAGGAAGGTGAGAGAGGAAGGGATGGAGGAAAGAAGGAAGGAAAGAAGTGCTGTCTAGAACTGGAACCTCATCTGAGCTTTAGCAGACGATCGAAAATTCCACCACTGATTAATCAGTGAAAACAGCTTAATTATCCTTCGTCTTCTTGTCCTCGTCACCTTTGAAACAAATTCTTCCTGTCTTTCTTCTTAGAACATCATTTTTATAACAATACTGTAGATTTCAGCTAAAGTTAGCAGAAGTTTTGGTTCAGTTCGTGGACTTTAGTGCATCAGCATCGTGAGCGAGTGAACTGAAATTTGTTGTAGTGTTCAGACCGAGATGCTACGCTCACACACACACACACACACACACACACACACACCGAATTACTCTGGAATCATGTCTGGATTCGGTGTGTGTTGTAAAAAATCTCACTCACTAGCATCACGACTCGGTTTGCAAGCCGAATCATTCCCATTACGTGTAACGTGTAGTGGCTAAATAAAAAAAATATTCAATTAGCATGAAAGCAGCTACATAAGAGCAGGCTGAATTTATTTCAAGATTCTTTACAGTTAAAGCGATAGCGGCTTATAGTATAAGGTTAAAAATGCTAAGAGAATAAAAGTAGTGTGTCTAGATGGTTTTAGAGACCAGGTTTGGATCTGGGATACAATCATAAGCGCTCTAGGTTCCTGAACTCTTATAAAGCAGCATTTCTACAAGAACGTTCCGGAAAAAATATAAATAAATAAAATATCTCTCACATTATGTTGAAGATACTGACTTTTTACCCAAAGTGCCTCGCTCTTTAAACCTAATTTGTTGCTAATCCGTGTGTTACGAAGTCGTTACATGGCTAGCCGTAAGTGATATGATGTTACCAGCGCTGTAAAGGTGTATCGGCTCTAATTCGGGAGCCGGACCGGGAACGAGGGAAGGCTGCAGGCAGGGATGATGGGAACTAAAAATCTGGAATTTTTTTTTTTAAAAAGGGAAGGAAAAACAAAAACAAACAAAACAAGACGCCTCGTTGTAACATGCCACAATAAATAATTTAAACCGGACAAGTCAGCGAGGCGGGTCAGGGTGGGATACGAGCTGTGGTGTGTGTGTGTAAAGAGTGTGTAGTGTGTGTGATTATGGCTGTGTCATAGCAGACAGTAGTGTAAGGAGGGTAGCTGCTGGCGTATTGTTTACAGGAATGTGTGTGTGTGTGCGCACATGTAGCTTATAGCTGTGGCGGGGGTGTAGTGTGTTATGTAGCGTAGCGGAGGAATGCTGTTTAGTGTGTGTGTGTGTGTGTGTGTGTGTTTTCAGTAGCTGTTCTCATGGCCCGCAAGTATGTACAGGTTACTCTGCGCTGTCGGGTTATCTGTCGGTCGACTCTCTAAAACCACCGTCCTGTAACACACACACACACACACACACACACACAAAGACAAATACAAAGGTTACTGAATATGACCACGGTATGTGTGCATGATCTCTGCATTTCTAGCTTGTGTGTGTATGTGTGTGTGTGTGTGTGTTCGAGGTCTATCTTTACCTGTCTGAGCCCAGCAGTCTGAAGATGCGTGAGCTGTCGGAGATCTCCTGTGTGATCTGGTGCAGTGACAGAGCAATGTTACACACACAAACACACACACATTCAACACACCCTGTATACACGAGCCCCGAACACACACCTCGTTGGTTCTGAAGCTGCGTCCCTGCATGCCGTGTCTCCAGAAGGCCAGTACGCTGTCCTGCAAACACACTGCAACCAGCACAGAGAGGCGTTATCATCGTCGGGTTCATGTGCGCGCACACACACACACACACACACACACAAGAAACCAGTCTGTCGCTTGTGGGCGTGGCCTGTCCAGGAGGAGGTGGTAGCTATTTCTAGACAAAGGTTTGTGGACACTGTAGCTTTACAGCAACTAAGAGGCTCTAACACTGAGCATGGTCACGCTGGAACAAAGCTCCTGAGCTCCATGGTGTGGAGGTTCAGGTTGGAGTGGGAGAATTCGAGTGTCCTGCACAGAGCCCTGACTCTGACTCAACCCCACTGAAGATCTCTGGGATGACCTGGAACTAGAGTCTCTTCAACATCAACACCAGTGTCTGATGTCACTAAGGCTCTCGCTACACTCCAACATTTAGTGGAAAGCTTTCCAGAAGAGACGAGTACATGTGTGTGTGTGTGTGTGTGTGTGTGTGAGATGGTCAGGGATGCACATACTTTTTCCCCCACATAGTGTATATCTTCTAAAGCTAAAGATCAGACCAACACACGCCACACAATTGTAAGATTTGTCGCTTTACAGCATCATTAAGAGTGAAGCTCTGTGTGGTAGAACGTACGTAAAACAATGAACAACACACACACACACACACACACACACACGGCCTGACTCACCTATTGCTTCAATCTGGAAGTTGAAGGTGAGCTCGGCTGAGAGCTTCTTGCTGGATTTTAATCGGCCTTGTAAGTTCACCATCTTTATACAACCTGAAAATGTGTGCATACAACACACACACACACACACACACCCAGAGTTAAACATACCCTGTAAACAGTCAGCATTTACACACCTGGCACTGAAACTGCATCAGCAAACAGCTTGTCTGTGTGTGTGTGTGTGTGTGTGTCTGAAACACGTGTGTGAGGCAGTAATTGATAAATCCATACTCACGGTCCAAACACACCAGTATGGTGTCCCTTTCCAGCTGTGTGACGTGAATCACGCATGTCTGTGGCGTATCTGAAACAGAAACACCAGCACACACTCAACCCATGGGAAAGCTACTTCAACACACTCACAGTGACTCAACTCCAACCTCGACCTCTCCTCTCTCTGCTTGTCCAGGCTCTTAATAATGTTATCCTGACATGCAGTGTTCCAAATCAACAAGGTGCACCTCAGTGGAGTGTCTATCCCCTACATCTCCTACAAGGTCTGAAGCGTTTATACTGGGTTTGGTGTAGAATTAAAGTTATGAATTAAACAGTATCAGACTACAGCAGCAGTGATACCGGGACGTCGGGTCGTACCAGGCTCGGTGAAGATCGGTGCTATATCGTTGGGGTCAACGGTGCCGAAGGTCACGACCTGATCAGGCTGACTGCCTTTAACAACAGACACACAGATCAGCGGGTAGTGATGCTCCGGGACCACCAGCATCTCGAACACTTCCAATGGACAAGGGAGGGTGAAGTCTATATTCTACACACAGGGAAAGAAAAAAGATTAGATCTCAGATTCACTCAAAGACTCACTCACTCATTCAGACTCACTCACCCACTTAGACTCAGTCATTTACTCAGACTCTCACTCACCCACCCACCCAGACTCCCTCACTCAGACTCCCCCAGACTCCCCCACTCGTTCACTCAGATTCACTCACCCACTCACTCAGACTCAAACACCCACTAATCTATGCAGACTCACCCACTCAGACTCACCCATTCACTCACAGAGGCACAGACTCAAAAACACACAATCCCCACCTTAATGAGCATGAATCGCTGCATGGACTCCACCCATTCAAACAAAACTACACTGGACTGGAACGCACCACACAGATACTTCATCCCTGTGTATGGATTGCGAACTAAACACACACACACACACACCTCAGGTTAAGAGAGTCATTCTTATAACAGTCTAATTACAGCATTATACAGAAGTATTTTTTGTATATTCACTTCTAGCTCCTAAATTTAAAGCTTAAAAAAACCCATCATGTGCGTTTCCTCTTCCTGTGTGCTGCTGTTACACCCTGAGCTCTGTGTGACTCACCTACACAACACTTCTGGCACCCCTTTGTGTCTGGGATCTTATTGGACACTGTGAACTTCCTGTGGAACAATTAAAGACAATCAGTGCATTTAGCTGCATTCAGAGAGAGAATTATTGCACAAACACACAGATCCACATTGTCTTGGACTCATCATAAAAGCGTAAAAGCTTTACCGGTCATGCCACATTGCTGATATACGAAAAGCTTAGGAATTAATTGTTGGTAACATGTCATGTAAAGGGGTTTGACCTCAAAGAGCTTCCTGTCCACTGAAATGTACCTACTATGGAGCAGGGCTTTTTCTTGCTGAAGCTAGTCAAAGAAATGAGTCAAAGAATGACGTAAAACAAACCCATATTTATCCGTTCTGATTAAAAAGTGCTGATGTGGGAATAGATGCATATGAGGAGATAGGAGGAGATAACGATCTAATCTGTGTGAATAAGGGCTTCACTCCTTCCCCTGTGAGCTGAGGTGAACTTTCAGCCTCTCAGAGCCTCAGTGTTTAACGATGAGCTTCCTCTGCTTACATACAGCATTCGTTTACTCGTCAGTTTACATCCAAGATAATCACAGAGTCGCAGCCGAAACCTACCGAGGGATGATTTTATCGGGCAGTTTGTACGTCGGTATGGCCACTGGTAACTTCTGCATCTGTCGAGCGTGCTCGAAGAGACCACACAGGTTATGAGAGTACAGCTGGGACGCTTTACCTGCACCACACACACAACCCAAAGACTCAAACACAATCATCACATTCTGAAATCTCCTAAACCTGTAAACTATAATCGTTTATAACCCAGAAGAGCTCTGAGGTTAGATCTGGTCACAATTCTTGCTTTTTCCTCGACGCTGTCGTCTCTGTACAGCTCATTAGGGATCGAAATCTACGTCCAGATTTCTGCTGATATATCTATTTGCAATAATGCTACACAGATTCAAACTGAAGAGGAGGAAAGAGGCTTATCTTTGGCTCCTAACTTGACCAGCATGGATGTAACACTACCTCGCTGTTGTAAAAGATTTTATCTGAGTGCGAGTCCCGCATCATCTTTATACTGTACTAGTATCATCTTTACATAAGGGTCCTGTGCTGTTCTGTAGTCTCTTTCCTGGATTCTAATTTATGTAGACCGTCTCTGATAAACCTATAACCTTCTGATGATCTTCATCAATGACATCTTTCTCAGCAACCGAGCACAAACCCCACCACCCCCTTTTTCTCCCACTATATTTTATTTCCTGTGTGTCTGCTTTATAAAAGAATGCTGAAAAAGTCTTACCGGATATGGAGAAGAGCCAGTTGTTCATTACGTACAGCCACGTGCACCTCCGAGGGAATATCTGTGAGAGAAGCACAGCAGGTAAGTTAATAAGAGTGGCAGCATGGAGAGACATCACACATCAGGTTTGTTGATAGTATGGAGGAGAATTCAGAGAAAACAATCCTAGTCCAATAATAATAATTATAATAACAATAATAAGAAGAAGAAGATAAAAAAGAATAAAAATAAATAACACTATTTTGTATACCATCTTTCCTACGTGAAAATGCAGCTCAAAGTGCCTCACATGTCCAAAAAATAAATAAATAGATAAATAAAATAAATAAATAGATAAATGGGGGAAGAGGTTAAAAAAAACCCCCAAAAAACAAGAACAATAATAATAAAAAAAAGGAACATAAAAGTGTAAAATTTGGATATAATAATAATAATAATTTTTTTTATTATTTAGCTCAAAGTGCTTCACATGTCCAAATAAAATGAATAAAATAAGTAAATAAAAAAAACAAATGGGGGAAAAGGTAAAAAAAAGAAACAAACAAATCAAGAACAATAAAAAAACGGAACATAAAAGTATAAAATTTGTATATAATTATAATAATTATAATAATAATAATTATTATTATTTTTAATCGAACCATCTTTCCTACATGAAAATGCAGCTCAAAGTGCTTCACATGTCCAAAAAAATGAAATAAAATGAATAAAATAAAATAAATAAATAAATAAATAAATACACAAATGGGGGAAAAAAACAAAAACAAATCCAAAACAATAAAAAAAACATAACATAAAAATGTACAATTTTGGATAATAATAATAATAATAATAATAATCAGAAGAAAACAAAATAACACTTTTATTTTTATACCATCTTTCATACATGAAAATGCAGCTCAAAGCGCTACACATATCCGAAAATAAATAAGTAAATAAATAAATAAACAAATAAAAGAGGAAAGAAGAAGGAAAAAAAAAACAAAAAAAAACAGAACATACAATTTGGATATAATAAAAATATTGATAGTAGTAGTAATAATAATAATAATAAATAAATAAAATACAAAATAATAAAATAAAGACAAAATGAATTAGAGGTGTCTTTGAATGCTTTTTAAAAACATAAATATCAGGTAAATAGAAAAAATGTTGCAGATTTTCGGGGTATAACAGCTAATGCTTCTCCTAATCACTTCACATTTACATTACAGTATGTCAGAAACTGAGCACTGAAAGATGTCAAACTGCGATTCGGTGCATTATTTGGATAAACAGAAGGTCAGAAAGATTTAAAGGAGGAATTTCTTGGCTAACAGACGTTTCAGTCTGGTCCGAGTCTCACCTGCTCCATGGAGGTCTCATGAAGCTCGTTCAGATTAAGGCTGTAGATTCCTTCCTCGGCTCCAAAAAGCAAATACTGATCTGAAATGAGAAACATGAGATCGATCCAGAGAAGAAAATAAAAACATTGGGATTGTTATGCAAATCGTAAAAAAGTAAGCTTTCACAGGCGTTCCTCGTACCTCGGGTGTCGGGGTTGACCCAGGACGAAGCGCAGTGGACCTTCAGCGGACATCCGTTGAACACTTTTGAGAAACACGCCCCCATCTGAGCAGAAGAAACGGAGATTTATCAGAAAAACACACCATCAAATGTTTAAGTTCTCTAATGTTTCATCGCTGGCGTTTAATTTCCTCATACTCGGAGAAGCGTGCTGTTTCCATGGTAACAAGCACACCAACCAATCAGATGCTGTAGCTGCAGTTAGCTGAACCGCACAGCATATATATTCTTTTATTCAAGTTGTGTGGTGTATTTTGTAATGATCCACTCATCTGGGATTAAGATTTTTAATAAATTCTTTAATAAATTCTATAAAAATGACAGAGACGCTGCTGCATTTAAACCTGAATTGTCTGATCTGTTTATGTGGGCGGGGCATACTGTGTCTCTCTTGTCAATCACACCGACTCTAGCCAATCACTGGCTTGTGTGAGCTCATGCACGTGGGAGATGATGGCTCGTGCTTTTCTGTTTGATGGTAAATCTTTATGATAAAAGTCCGGCACTGAGTCGGTCGTGTAAAGTCTACTGAGGATATAAAATCCAGAGAAAGTGGATTAAGGTGGTTGCCATGGTGACGTTTTCTCGCTTCCGTGTCGTATAGACAGGTGATGTACTCACGTGCACTTTAGGCGTGGGAGGAAGACCGTTACACATCGGCTTCTGCGGCACGTGCACAAAGAGAGAGAGGCGTTAAAACAAACAAACAAACAAACAAACAACTGGTTAAACATTATTCTTGGTTTGAACTGGTGGATAAATCAGGACTCACGGGAATGTCTTTACTCCTGCGACTGGGAATAGTGGGGAGAGTCGACTGTCTTTCCCTCTCTCCATTCTGTGATGAGGCGCTCAATCCGTTGCCTACATACACACACACACACACACACTTTGTAATATATACATCAGAAAACTCCAACATCATCCATACAGAAGAACCCATTCGAACCCTGTCCACTAATGCGATAACATCCTGTCATTATAACTTATGAAAGATCCGGTGTTAGCATGCATGCTAGCTATTTAAATAGCTAGCGCGAGGTCTCCACCTGATTAAGCACACATAAGGGAGAGCTAAACTGTAATAAACACCATGCACTCAACAGCATGCCTGGTTAACACACACACACACACACACACCACAGAGAGCAGTGTATCAGTATCTCAGCGCTGAATCATCGTCGATGCTAATTTTTTGGCTAAACCCAAAACCGCAAACAGTTCCAGAAGTATCTCTCTCGCTCGATCCCTCCATAAAGTTTCAGGAAACGTAAAATCAATTCCGTGACGCTTCAAAAAATGTATTACTGCTTGTTTTCAGGGGAGAAAAAATGCTTTGTATTATTCAGGAAAAACAGAAAGATCAGTTTGTGTTAGCATCGATGCTAGTGATGTGTCGTTCATGAACGATTCGTTTATTTCGAACGAATCCTTAATATGACTCGGGAGCAACGAGTCGACTCAGAAAACGATTCGCTCATTTTTGTATTGAACGTGCATGCGCAACATCCTATCGGTTCTGTACGGGAAATTACTGGAAAAGTACGGGAAATGTCTTATTCTAAATGTGATCAATGTTAATACTTGTGTCGAGTTATTTGGATAGTTACATGCAACACTAATTGTATTCTGCTGAAATGAACGAAATGACACGGGGGGGGGGAGATCGTTCACCTCGCTGAACGAGATTCAAAGATCCGAGTCAGTAAAATGATCCGAACTTCCCATCACTAACACTGTGTTTAGGCTAAAACTAGGGCAAAAATAAAACGCCATTTTAAAAACGTCACCAATTTAAAAACCTGCCGGTCAAATGCTGTGGGTGAGAAAAAAGTGACAAAGGCACGGAAAATGTCGCTATACAATATTTATTCTCTCGAGCAAGCCGTTTCACTACTCGATTCGTACAGGAAACACGACGTGTACTGCGCATGCGCGGAAATGCGTCTACTTGCCTGAGGCATAACGAAAAGATTCACGGCAGTTTATTTAGTATTTATTATACTGTTGTTATAATACTACTACTAATATAATGTTATAATGTGTGATAGGAAAATATTGGCGAGAGGTGTACAAGACAGTGGTGAGACCGGCCATGCTGTATGGTTTAGAGGCAGTGTCACTGAGGAAGAGACAGGAGTCAGAGCTGGAGGTAGCAGAGCTGAAGATGTTGAGGTTCTCTTTTGGAGTGACACGGTTGGACAGGATTAGGAACGAGTACATCAGAGGGACGGCTCATGTTGGAAGTTTGGGGGACAAAGTTAGGGAGGACAGATCAAGATGGTTTGAACATGTTCATTAGTAGGAGAATGTTGGACATGGAGCTGCCAGGCAGGAGGTAAAGAGGAAGGCCAAAGAGGAGGTATATGGATGGAATAAATGAGGATATGAAGCTAGTGGGTGCAAGTGTTGAGGATGCAGAAGATAGGGATAGGTGGAGAGAGATGATTCACTGTGGAGACCCCTGAAGGGAAAAGCCGAAAGAAGAGGAAGAATATGTTACAGTGAGTTGTTGACAGCAGTTTCGTGCATGCACAGAACAAAGCGGTACGGATGGAGTAATGACAATACTTCCAGGAGTAAAGGTGTACCCCGTTTCCATGGTTACAGAGACGTTTTTATGATTAAACTTTTTTGCGGTTTAAGACGTAGCCATGTAAAAACTGAAACACACTCACTACAACGTAAAAAAAATAAACAACTAAAAACAAAACAAAAACGTTTCCATCAGCCTTAACGACATCTTTCACTTTGTCACCCCCAGCCAAAAAAAATGTTCTTATCCATATGGAAGAGTTTTGTTCATGTTATAAATTTGACAGTTTTACAGCAGGTGGATGGAAACTCCATTAGGGTCAATGGAAGCCACTACACATCTACTGCGATTTTTACATCTACCAATCACAGAGCGGCATCTGGCTACCGGGGGGCGGAGCCAGGCTTACTGTCTTCCTTCTGCTCCTCGGCGTGAAGCCACTCCCAGAACCTAAAACTCCCATCATCCCCTTCGGTCTCTGTCTGAGCGTGCTCGGGAGGCTCTTTACCTAAGCTGCTGCGTCTCTGGGGGGGCAGGCGAGGGGGCGGTGGCCTGGGGGGCACACAGGAGGTGGGGCGAGGAGGAGGGGTGGGGCTTGAGGAGACAGGGCAACGTTTGATGGTCCCCTGTCCGGCGCTGTCCTCTCCGTCGGGGTCATTCTGAGGAGGACCGAGAGACTTCGGCTACAGAGAGAGAGAGCAAGCGAGAGAGAGGGGGAAAGAGACAGAGTGACAGAGAGAGTGGGAGAGAGAGTGAGAGAGATAGTGTGACAGAGTGACAGAGAGACAGATTGAGATAGTTCGAGACAGAGAGAGAGAGATCAAGAGAGATAGTGTAAGACAGAGAGTGTGTGTGTGTGTGAGAGAGAGATAGTGTGAAACAGAGAGAGAGTACGTTTGTGAGAGAGTGTGAGAGAGATAGTGTGATACAGAGTGACAGAGAGACAGATTGAGATAGTTTGAGACAGAGAGAGAGAGGGAGAGAGAGATAGTGTGAGACAGAGTGACAAAGACAGAGAGCAGATTGAGATAGTTTGAAACAGAGAGAGAGAGAGTGTGAGAGAGAGAGAAATAAATGCTTTAAATGCTAAATATTTAAATTAATTAAAAATTTGTGTGTGTGCTTGTGTGTTGTCATTTTTGTTTGTGTGTGTGTGTGTGTGTGTGGTCTCACCTTAGGGGGTAAGGGGGGAGGAACTTTAGGCCTCATTGTTGAACTGGAGTTTGAACTGAGGAATCAGACGTGCAGTTAAGATTATTAGATCATCGCACACACACACACACACACACACACAGATACACACACAGACACACAAACACACACAATCCATAAACAAACACAATCACGGAGTAGAAAGAAAGATGATGATGACATGCAGTGGCAGCTTTCTCATGACGGACACGCGCTGTGACCAATCAGATGAAGAGGAGCTCATTACTGCGTCTCAGCCAAAACAAGCTGGGAGTGGTTTAAAGCTGAGGGCGGAGTGCAGTGTAATGGGGTTATTTTGTTATTTCTGCTGGGGGTTAGTGCCGCGCAAACCATCAAGCAAAAGCATCATGTGATTTGGTCTGGAAACACATTCCTGCATGTTGCTCTCTAAAGGTTTTTCTTTGCCTGAGGCACAAAACATCTTTACAACAACACCACAGACTTGAAGCATGAAGAGTTAGTGATGACAGGCTGGGACATGCCCTAACACACACATTTTCTTTCAATCTATTTTTAATTTATTATTTTTATTGTATAATTTATATAGGCCTTAATAATAAATAAATTTAACTAAAAAAAATCAAATTAATTTTTTTTTTCCAAAAATTCTCTTTAAAAAATATATTTTCTTTAAAACAGTATTAAATGTTTCTTATTGTGTTTAACTCAAATACATTGATATTTTTAAAGATATTAATTTTTTTAATGTTTTATTTCCTTCTTTGAGCATTACTCAGCTAGTTTTTTGTTTATATATATATATATATATATATATATATATATATATATATAAATAATCTATATAAATATTTATTACATTTTTAAAATAAATAAATATATAAATAAGAATATAAATATAATTTATATTCTTATTTATTAAAAAATATATATAATTTATATTCTTATTTATATAAAATTTGTATTTGTTGCTGTTTTTACAAATTTAATGTTACATTAATTTTTCCGTAAACATACATATATTGTAGCAGAAAATGGATAAAAAAAATTTACCAAATAAAATAAAAATATTTAGAAATCATACATTAAGAATTGTATTTTATACAAAGAATAAGGATGGAAATTTTATTTTATATATTTTAAAGACTTAAATTTACTGTTTTAATTTTATTTTGTATATTTTAAATATTTTAAATTATTAGTTTAGCAATTTTATTAGAAAGAGTATTTTTGCAATTTATTTTATATATAAATGTTGAATAATTATATATATATATATATATATATATATATATATATATATATATATATATATATATAACAATTATTTTAAATAATTAATTTTGCAATTAAAATGAAATTTGTACCACACACAGACACACATTTACACACACAGAAGCACACACAAACACACAGCACCCTGAAGTCATCCTATCTCTGCATGCACACTTAGACAGTGGAATAGGACACAGCCGAACAGGAAAGTGAGCTTCAGATCAAGTGCTGATTGAAGAACATCACTAGAGACAGAGAGACCACCTGAGGTGATGATGACAAGCAACCATGCGTGTGTGTATGTGTGTGTGTGTGTGAGAGAGAGTGAGCTTGCTCATGAGCACTCTTGCTCTCAGACACTTACTGTCCAGCTTCATCATCACCATCCTCCTCATCCTCCTCTAAATGTGTCACATGACCCCTGAGAGAAATGAAGAGGGCGGAGACTAAGAGGGCGTGGCAGCCTCAGAAAAGGGCAATGAACAAGCATTATGGAGAGAAACACGCACGCACGCACACACACACACAAGCACGCACACACTCATGAGGACAGCTAAGCAGCGCTAAGCGGAGGGAGTTAGTCTACTAGGCTAATGGTGTGGGAGGAGTTATCTAGCGCTGACCAATCAGGAGCAATGGGTGGGGCTTAACTTACCTCTGATTGAGTTCCTCTGCTACTGATTTTAACAGACTCCTACAAGAGAGGAAGATGAACGGAGAGACAGAAAAACGCCAACAGAGTAAGAGGGACAGAAGGAGTCTATCGGACACGTGCACACACACACACAAAAACAAACACATACACACAACACAAACAGATATATTAAACACACACACAAAATAAACACACAACTGTACACTTACTTATGATCACCCAGCAAACTATGTGGCTCCAACTGCAGTTCCTGTGACAAGATACAGACTTTCTCAGAGATTTAAACCCAAACACACTCAACACACACACACTTTACAAATATACATAATTTACACACACAGTTACATACCGGCTCATGTAGCTCCGTCTCTTTCCACAGCGGAGGATCAAACTTGACCTGATCAACTGTATCACAGAGATATTCCAAGTCAGCATTCCCAACAAAAATCCCCAACAAAATTCCATCACCATTCCAAACAAAATGCTAACAAAAAAAAAAAAAAGACCCCTCCACAAATTCCCAGCCAGCACTCTCAACAAAATTCCCCAACAGCATTCCCAACACAATTCCCTGCCAACATTCCCAAAACATTCCTAATCAGAACACCCCCATACAAAACAATTCCCAGTCAGATTCCCAACATAATTCCTAGTCAGCATTCCCAGTCAGAATTTCAAAACCATTTAATCCTTTTTTTTTTTTTTTCAATGAATGCATAAGCATACTCTTACACTTTCCCACACACACACACACACACACACACACACTCACAGTTGATCTCTGACAGAGTCTTTTTATCCCGTGAACTTCGGCTTGCTGACGTGATCCGCTGAGGAACGTGCACCGGAGACTGCAAACACACACACACGTTATTTATAATACATTTTAATAATTAAAAGCATGAAGATGTCCCAGTAACTGAAAGGCAGCTATCCCTGCTAAACACAGTGGATCAGATATCTGAGAAAAAAAAGAAACAAATTCGAGCTGATCCTGTAAATAAATCCTGTAATTGTAATTGGCTGTGGAATTGGATTAGGATTTTTTTATAGTCCTGAAATGATGCATTTCTGAATTATAGATTATGGATTATTTAGAATATGTCTCCTTAATGAAGACCAACACAGAGGCCACGCCTCCTTCACTAAGACTAACACAGAGACCACACCTCCTTCACTAAGAGTAACATTTTGGAAATGCCTCCTTCACTAAGACGAACACAGAGGCCACGCCTCCTTTACCAAGACCGACACAGAGGCCACGCCTCCTTTACCAAGACCGACACAGAGGCCACGCCTCCTTTACCAAGACCGACACAGAGGCCATGTCTCCTTCACTAAGACTGACGCAGAGGCCACGCCTCCTTCACTAAGACTAGCACACAGGCCGAGCCTCCTTCACTAAGACTAGCACACAGGCCGAGCCTCCTTCACTAAGACTAGCACACAGGCCGAGCCTCCTTCACTAAGACTAGCATACAGGCCGAGCCTCCTTCACTAAGACTAGCACACAGGCCACGGCTTCTTTACTAATTTCTTGATTATTTAGAATATGTAAACATAATATTTATTATATTGAAAATGTATGTCAGTTTTTTGTGAAGGAATTTAACTGAAGACAAAGTTGCGATTTTTTTGTGGGGGTTTTTCCCCTGCATTTCTGACTCGAGTGCTTTTAAAGGTATTTTAAAGCTTTTTAGTTTTTTAAAGGAGAAAATGGTCTCGTGGTACAAATTTTTATTTATTTATTTTTTACTAAACCAGTATAACCAGTGACGAATCAGGAGAATTTCGAACGCTGAAGCTGATTTAAAAGGAAAAAGCTTCCATTTGCAGTGTCATGAATCAGCTGACCAGCGGACCTGATCAAGTTTACAAAAGCAGGCAACTTGTTTATTGTTGAAATGAAGTGAGCGTGTCAAAATGGGATATGAAAGAGGGAAACAAATTTTTTTTTTTCAAGTTTGTTACATGACGACTGAAGAAAACTTTTCAAAGCTCTGTCAAAGGTCACGTGACCTCACCTCGGGGTCAGCTTCCTCGTCCTCGCCGTCGTGGCTGTCCTCCATGTCGGCGCGGTCAGGGTTGCTGAATTTATCCAGCAGCTCGATGGCGAGGGTACGGCTCAGCGGCTGCGACACGAACGGGTGCTGGAACGAGACAGGAAGAGAGCTTGTGAGACGTCAGAGATTGGACGAAAGCCTGCAACTTTACTTCCCGAGTCCTGCATTACTCTAATCGCTGGTTTGCTAAGTGGCTAGCTATCCTAAGTAATATTTCCGCGTCTTCATGACATTATTTTGTACACAGGTTTTTTGTTGGGATAATTGAACTGTTGGATAATTGAACTAGTTGCTCTTGTGTCTTATCAGTGAAAATATTTACATCACTTCCTGTATTTATTGCCTTTCAGTCTGCTAATATGTTAGCATGCCTATTAGCTTGTCTGGTAACTAGCCAGTATGACTAAATAAATATAGTTATTGTTGGTGTTACGTAAACTTCATTCCTGGGATTCACACGAGGAGAAACAGGTGGATGAGGGAGAGTTAAAGCCTTTGCTGGAGAAGACACGCTAAGAAGATGACACACACCTGCAGCAGTTTATCTGCCATCGGTCTTTTCTTCGTGTTTTTAATCAGCGCCATTTTCACAAAGTGATGAAAGTTATTCGTCCTGAGTGCAGAAAGAGACAGAGACAGAGAGAGAGAGAGAGGGAGAGAGAGGACCACTTTTAACTTGCTGCAACATCTAAAAAGGCAAAAGCTTCTAAAAATGTCTTTAATAGGTCACAAAACACAAACACTCTCTCACACACACAAACACACACACACTCTCACACACACTTACCATTTGAGTTTATCTTTCAGTTTAGGGGGCTGGAAGTTGCTCTTGGTCATGAGGAAAAGAGCTCTGAGGGAGAGAGACAAGAAAATCAACACACACTCGTATATACTTATATTCTCACACACACACACACACACACACACCTCATTGGGTGCAGGTCAAACATGGGAGGTTGGAGCTCAGCCAGCTCTATAGCAGTGATGCCAACAGCCCAGATATCACACAGCTGATTATAACCTCCTTTACGCTCTACTGCAGCCACCTCCGGAGCCATCCTGTACACACACACACACACATAGATGGAGACAGAGATAAAGACAGACAGAGAGAGAGACATGTACTGTTATTTACTAGAATGCAGCTTTATTAACACACAGCCTCGTTTACTAACACAAAGGTCACGCCTCCTTTACTACCACAAAGGTCACACCTCCTTCAATAAGACTAACACACAGGCCACACCTACTGCACTAAGACTAACACACAGGCCTTACCTCCTTCAATAAGACTAACACACAGGCCACACCTACTGCACTAAGACTAACACACAGGCCTTACCTCCTTCAATAAGACTAAAACACAGGCCACACCTCCTTCAATAAGACTAACACACAGGCCATGCCTCCTTCACTAAGACTAATACAGAAGCCATAACTCTTTCACCAAGACTAACACACAGGCCACACCTCCTTCACTAAGACTAGCATAGAGGCCACACCCCTTTTAGAAAGCCAGGAGAACAGAGCAGGACTTTACCAATATGGCGTTCCAATGAATGACTTCCTCTTGGCCAGAGTGGCTGAGATCTGAGCCGAGACGCCGAAATCCGCTACAGAGACACAGAGAATCGTTTACATTACAGATCTAATTAATAACTCTATTTTATGTAACTACATACAGTGTCTTCATTTCCCTCACCCAGCTTCACATAGCCATTGTCTGTTAGTAAGATATTTGCTCCCTGTGAAGAAAAAAGAAACGACGATGAAAAAGGAACAAAACTTTATTAAAGGTAACTAGGTCAAAGGTCAAGGATGTGGAATCCTACCTTAATGTCTCTGTGCATCTTGCCTTTGTTGTGGAGGTAGTACAGGCCCTGAGACACACACACCGTACACTTTACACACACATTTGTGCAAATATTTGTGTGTCTGTGTGTGTTTGTTATAAAAATATTGATATTACAGAACAGGCTGTAGTGTTTAATTGTGTCAGTATACAGGAGTGTGTTTATGGTGCTGAACACACATGCACTTGTGTGTGTGTGTCTGTGTGTGTATGTGCGCACGTACCTGAAGGGTCTCCCGTGATACGTATGCAATCTGCGACTCCAGTAGAGGTCCGGTCACTGAGAGAGAGAGAGAGAGAGAGAGAGAAAAGAGGGTGAAAGAAAGAGAGAGAAAGAGTAAGAGAGAGAGAGAAAGAGAGTGAGTGAGAGAGAGAGAGAAAGAGAGAGTGAGTGAGAGAGAGAGAGAGAGAGAGAGAGAGAGAGAGAGTATGTGAGAGTGTGTGAGTGAGTGAGTGTGTATGAGAGAGAAAGAGAAAGAGAGGGAGAGAGAAAGAGAGTGAGAGAGAGAAAGAGAGAGAGAGTGTGTGTGTGAGCCGAGACAAACACACACACACGTTCATACGTGAGGTCAATTATTCAAAAAAACGCCCACTGCATCAGGTGAGTGAAGGTGAAGTGCAGGTACCGTGGTAAATATCCTGTAGTGAGCCTCCGCCGCAGTATTCCATACAGATCCATAACTTATCTCTCCTGAAACACACACACACAATCAACACACACCATCTACACACAGTTTGACCAATCCACACAGAACACACCCACCTCAAATATTTCACACAGATACCGGAATTCTAGAGCAAGCCGAATTATTAAGTGAATTATTAAAATTAATGTAAATGTAATTTTAATAATTTTACTCAAGTTTTTTTTAACTCAAGTAAAAAAAATTTTACTCAAGTTTTTGGATAAATAAATGACTAGAAGTTTTATAGTATTAAAAAATATAGTTTAAACTAATAAATCATAACTAATAAATAAATTAAAAAATCAAATATTATAATATATTATAAATAAACAAATATAATGAATATTTACATTATTACATGAATAATATGCCTATTAATAATATAGGACATTTATTACAATAACTGAGTTTAAAATAAATGAGTTATTTATATAATTATTATAGAAATGATTTCTAATTTGTGGTTTATTCAGTAGCAGAGACAGTTGGAAATGAATTAAGAGAGAGAGAGAGAGAGAGAGAGAGAGAGAGAGTGAGTGAGTGAGGTATTAAATAGCAGTGTGTGTGTGTGTCTGAGAGGTATTAGATAGTTATGTTGTAAATGTGTGTGTGTGTGTGTGTGTGTGTGTGAGAGAGAAAGTGTGGTATTAAATAGCAGTGTGTGTGTGTGTGTGAGGTGTTAGGTAGCAGTGTGTGTGTGTGTGTGTGTGTGAGAGAGAGAAAGTGTGGTATTAAATAGCAGCGTGTGTGTGTGTGTGTGTGTGAGAGAGAGAGAGAAAGTGTGGTATTAAATAGCAGTGTGTGTGTGTGTGTGAGGTGTTAGGTAGCAGTGTGTGTGTGCGCGTGTGTGTGTGAGCTGTTAGATAGCAGTGTGTGTTGTGAGTGTGTATGTGTCTGTGTGGTGTTAGACAGCCATGTTGTAAGTGTGTGTGTGAGAGAGAGAGAGACAGAGGGTGTGAGTGTGGTATTAAATAGCAGTGTTGTGCGTGTGTCTGTGTGTTGTGAGTGTGTGTGAGGTGTTAGATAGCAGTGTTGTGCGTGTGTGTGTTGTGAGTGTGTGTGTGTTTGTGTGTGTGTGCCTGTGTGTGTGTGAGGTGTTAGATAGCAGTGTTGTGAGTGTGTGTGAGAGTAAGGTGTTAGATAGCAGTGTTGTGAGTGTGTGTGTGTGTATGTGTGTGTGTGTGTGAGGTGTTAGATAGCAGTGTTGTGCGTGTGTGTGTGTCTGTGTGTTGTGAGTGTGTGTGTATGTATGTGTGTGTGAGGTGTTAGATAGCAGTGTTGTGCGTGTGTGTGTCTGTGTGTTGTGAATGTGTGTGCGTGTTTGTGTGTGTGCCTGTGTGTGTGAGGTGTTAGATAGCAGTGTTGTGTGTGTGTGTGTGTGTGTGTGTGAGGTGTTAGATAGCAGTGTTGTGTGTGTGTGTGTGTGTGTGAGGTGTTAGATAGCAGTGTTGTGTGTGTGTGTGTGTGTGTGTGTGTGTGTGAGGTGTTAGATAGCAGTGTTGTGTGTGTGTGCGTGTGTGTTACCTGAGATAACTACCGAAGTATGCCACGATGTTGGAGTGTTTACAATCCTTCATCATGACAATCTCCTGCTGCACCACTGCAAAGTCCTCACCTGAAACACACACACACTTCCTCAGACTCTCTCACAGTCACATACACATTATACAGATCAGATGGTATGGATCATGAGGAAGGGCGGAGTCTTTCTGTACATTCTACGTTCTGATTGGTCAGGAGGAGTGATGCTGCACTGCGTTTAATGTAACTATAAATGGATGAAGAAAGTGTGGTGTTGATTAATTAGTAAATGAGTGCTGTGGGATCAGAGGAATAAAACACTGCAGGGTGTGACCATGGAGGAAATAATCAGGATCAGGACCAGGGTCAGCGTCAGGATAAGGATCAGGACCAGGGTCAGGACCAGGGTCATGATCAGGGTCATGATCAGGATCAGGGTCAGGGTCAGGATCAGCATCTGGACCAGGGTCAGGATTAGGGTCATGATCAGGGTCAGGACCAAATAGGAACTCTGCTTCATTACACACACATCAGTGAAGCGGATTATTTTCTGATTACTGCACAACACACTGACCCTCAACTGCTTAACTGGACACTGATCAGATTCTATTTCACTGGGGTAAAAATCTCTCTCTCTCTCTCTCTCTCTCTCTCTCTCACTTACTTACTTGTTCTCTTTTTCTTTCTTTCATGTCCTTTCTTTCTTTTGTTCTATTTCTCCCTTTCTGTCTTGTTCTCTCTTTCCCTCTCTTTCTTTCTCTCTCTTTTTCTAATTTTGTTCTCTCTCTCTCTCACATACTTTCTTTCTTACTTTCTTTCTCTCTCTCTCTCTCTCTCTCTCTCTCACACACACACAGTTTCTTATCTTTATTAGGGCATCTAGAAAAACCTAAATATAATGCAACAGTAGAAATGCATGCACACACACACACACACCCTCATGGAAAGAGTGTCAAACTGCTTGGAAAAAACACACAGGTAGCGATCAGGTAAGATAACCTGCTATAGTGAGCGTGCACACACACACACACACACACACACACGGCTATTAAACAGTGTTTAACAGCCTGTGAATGATGCTGCATTATTAATGCACACATGCAGGTTTGGTTAATTATTGCTCTGTCTGTGTGTGTGTGTGTGTGTGTGTGTGTTGTACGAATGGTTAGGACACACGGTTGTGTACCTGGTTCCAGTTTAATGACTTTGATGGCTGCCAGCTCTCCCGTGTTGACATTTCGCGCCTGTGAGAATAAAAAAGAAGAGACAGAAAAAACAAGATTTAATTAATTAATAAATAAATAAATAAATAAATAAGATTCCACCAAAGCCAAACATTCTCCTTATTAACTAAAAATTCTCCAAACATTTTAGCATGTCTACCATGTGCTGTTTGAGGATAAAATTTCAGTAGCTCAAACATTAAGTGAATTGTTTACACGTCATTAAAGACATCTGGAGTTTACTTAAAAGGAAAAACCCAGATAAAATCCAGATAAAGGCTGTTCTGGGATCAGATTAAACAGAGTCGCATCAAAGTTAACGAAAAATCCTGCACTGCAGTAAACCTCGAGACAACGGAAGAATTTAAAGTACACAGATATTGCTCCATCTTAGTAAAAGGTATTGTTCCAATTTATCCTGATATTGATCCTGATCAATCATAAAGAGAAGTATCAACTTTATATCTCACTGAAAACCAAAGTTTTATTGAATCAGATCAGATCACAACCCAGTGATCTGTAATCTAATCCTAACCCCTGAATCAGATTCAAATCAAATGACACCCCCTGAATCAGAATCAAACCCCACTGAATCTGAATCAAATCAAACAACAGCCCCCTGAATCAGAAACGAAACTCCCTGAATCTGAATCAAATAGATTGATTCTGATTCAGGGGGGTGTCATTCGATTTGATTCTGATTCAGGCCATTTTGATTTGACTGTGATTCAGAGGGTTTTGATTCAATTCTGATTCAGAGATTTTTGATTTGATTCTGAATTCAAATCAAATGACAAACCCCTGAATCAGAATCGAATCAAATGACACTCCCCTGAATCAGAATCAAATCAAATGACACTCCCCTGAATCAGAATCAAATCAAATGACAGACCCCTGAATCAAAATCAAACCAAATGACACTCCCCTGAATCAGAATCAAATCAAATGACAGACCCCTGAATCAAAATCAAATCAAATGACACCCCCCTGAATCTGAATCAAATCAAATGACAGACCCCTGAATCAAAATCAAACCAAATGACATTCCCCTGAATCAGAATCAAATCAAATGACAGACCCCTGAATCAAAATCAAATCAAATGACACCCCCCTGAATCAGAATCAAATGACACTCCCCTGAATCAGAATCAAATGACACTCCCCTGAATCAGAATCAAATCAAATGACACTCCCCTGAATCAGAATCAAATCAAATGACAGACCCCTGAATCAAAATCAAATCAAATGACACCCCCCTGAATCAAAATCAAATCAAATGACACCCCCCTGAATCAAAATCAAATCAAATGACACCCCTGAATCAGAATCAAATCAAATGACACTCCCCTGAATCAGAATCATATCAAATGACACCCCCTGAATCAGAATAGAATCAAATGACAGACCCCTGAATCAAAATCGAATCAAATGACACCCCCTGAAGAGTAATCTAATAATAATTCCCTGAATCAAAATTCAAACTATAAGGCCCCAGAATCGTAATCCAATCGGACTGTAACCCTCTGAATAAGAATCAAATCAAAACCCCCTGAATCAAAACTAAATTGCAATTCCCTGATTAAGAATCAAATCAAAACGCCTTGAATCCGAATCCAATTAAAAACCCCTGAATCAAAACTAAATTGCAATTCCCTGATTAAGAATCAAATCAAAACGCCTTGAATCCGAATCCAATTAAAAAACCCTGAATCAAAATCAAAGCTAACTCCCTGAATCAGAATCAAAACGCCCTGAATCAGAATCGAATCAAAATGCCTCAATCAGAATCAGATCAAAACTCCCTGAATCGGAATCAAATCAAAACCCCCTGGATCAGACTCAAATCCAAAATCCCTGAATCAGAATTGAATCAAAACTCTGTGAATCACAGTCAAATCAAAAAACCTGTGAATCAAAATCAAATTGCGAAGCCCTGATTAAGAATCGAGTTGTAAATCAGTGAATCAGAATCAAATCAAATCCCACAAACCAGAATCAAACTGTAACACCTGAAAAGGATTCAAATGAATCATAAAAGAATCAAGTCTTTCCCACTGAATCGTAACTGAACTGAATCGTAACCTCTGAATAAGAGAAACTGGTGATGGAGTGATTGTTCTTTAATTTGTTTTAAAAACGTCTCACAATTTATCTCTCTTTTTACAAATTAAACATCATTTGTCATTCTTAAATAAATGTACGTCTCACGTCTTTCTCTTACGTTCTTTCTTCCTTTTTCTTTCTTCGTTTCTTTCTTTCTCTCACATTCTTTCTTTCTTATGTTCTTTCTCTCTCACATTCTTTCTTTCTCTCTCGCTCTCGCTCTCTCACATTCTCTCTCTTTTTCTCTCATGTTCTTTCTTTCTCCCTCACATTCTTTTTGTTTTTTCTTTCTCTTTCTTTCTTTCTTTCTTTCTTTCTTTCTTTCTTTCTTTCTTTCTCTCTCTCTCTCACATTCTTTTTCTTTCTTTCTCACGTTCTTTCGTTCTCTCTCATCTTCTTTCTTTCTCTCTCATCTTCTTTCTCTCTCTCTCTCTCACATTCTTTCTTTCTCTCTCACATTCTTTCTTTCTTTCTCTCACATTCTCTCTCACGTTCTTTCTATTTCTTTCTTTCTCTCTCACGTTCTTTCTCTCTCACATTCGTTCTTTCTTTCCTTCTCGCTCATGTTCGTTCTTTCTTTCTCTCTCACTCACGTTCTTTCTTTCTCTCTCACATTCTTTCTTTCTCTCTCTCTCTCTCTCTCTCTCACGTTCTTTCTTTCTTTCTTTCTTTCTTTCTTTCTTTCTCTTTCTCTCTCACGTTCTTTCTTTCTTTCCCTCTAAATCGTAACTGAACTGAATGATAAACCTCTGAATAAGAGAAACTGGTGAAGGAGCAATCTCACTTTTTACAAATTAAAAGTCATCATTTGTCAAACTTAAATAAATGTAAAAAAAAAAAAAAAAAAAGTATGTTGCTCAAAAAGAAACATTTGATGATCGATGACAGACGATGAAAAAAGAAATATTGTGTATTTATTTTTTGATGTATTAATTTATTTGAATTTAGAACTAGACTTAGATGGAAGTATTTAAAAGACATTTATTATCCTGATTTCAGCAGATTTTCTTTTCCAGAATAAACAGAATCAGAAAAACGATGAATGTAGAAGTGAGCAGAAATCATTCCAGCTGTTAGTGCGACAGATTCACCGCTTATAAAAATAACCCTTACAGCTGTACAACCCACAATTTACTAGCTTTTCAGATCTTCTGTTTGATTTATGAAAAAACCTCCGTCAGCTTGTCAGCAGTTTTTCCGTGAAATAGGAATGGAATGTTCAGAATCCTTAAATGTGCTTTTCACCATTTGGGCCATTTCTGGGATGAACGTTGGAGGTCGGTTGTGGTCCATTTAAGAACGTTCAAGTCGAACCGGAATTTGGGAGAGGTTTCGGTTTATTCATAATTTCATGAGGAGGTCAAAAAAAGTTCTCCTGTGATGCAAAAACCTACATCAAAGTGATTAAGAAAAAGAAATGGAGACATTGGAATAAACTGAGAGCTCTCACACTCACACACACACACACACACACACACACACAATGGTGTTTCTGTAAGGCTTCACTGAGAGACACCAGTCTACCAGAACAGCAGATCTGAGGTCATCGCAGAACGGAGGGATGGAAAATGAAAGGATGAGGAAGGAACATTCCCTTTATCGCTTTGTTTCCATCACCAGGCAATAGCGGTTAGCTGGCGATTCGTTTTAGCCCGAGTTCATGCTAGGGGACGGAATGTCGCTCGCGTGGTCACGTGTGGAAGCCGCGGCCTTCGTTATTTGTCACGCTGCGTTCTTTTATTACTTTAATATAATAAACTTATGATTAAAAACACATTTCTCAGCAGATCTGAAAGTCGCATAGTTTGCAGTTAGAACTCAAACGAGCAACTTAGCCGTTCTGAAAGCTGGAATTCGGGAACGCTGAGGGCTTTGATAAGAACTGAGAGTGAAGAAAAGAGCTTGTGTGATTTGTAAGATTAAAGTTTAAACACAGCAAATACCAGAAATAGCATCAGGTTTTTTCTTAAAGGAGCTCTGAACACTCATTTCCCTTCATAACACACAACTCGAACCTGGGGTACAACATCCCCATCACGCTGTCTCCATAATAACCCTGGGAATCAAATCGAATCTAAATCTTCTGAACTGGAATCGAATCACAGCGCAACACCTTCAACTCGACTAGAAACCTGACCCGGTGAATCTGAATGGAACTGAATTTTATCTCCTGAATCACATCCAATTGGAAAACGAATCTAATCATAACACAATAACACAGAATTTAATCGTTAATCACTGAATCGAGATAGAACTGAATCGTCTTTCCCCGAATCAGGATAGAATTAGATTGTTATTCCCAAAAATCGGGATAGAGTTGAATCATTAATCCCTGAATTAGGAAAAAATTATCATCATTAATCTCTGAATCGGGACAGAATTGGATCATTAATCCCTGAATCGGGACAGAATTGAATCATTAATCCCTGAATCGGGACAGAATTGAATCATTAATCCCCTGAATCAGGACAGTATTGAATCATTAATCCCCTGAATCGGGACAGAATTGAATCATTAATCCCCTGAATCAGGACAGTATTGAATCATTAATCCCCTGAATCGGGACAGAATTGAATCATTAATCCCCTGAATCGGGACAGAATTGAATCATTAATCCCCTGAATCGGGACAGAATTGAATCATTAATCCCCTGAATCAGGACAGTATTGAATCATTAATCCCCTGAATCGGGACAATATTGAATCGTAATCCCTGAATCGGGACAGAATTGAATCATTAATCCCCTGAATCGGGACAGAATTGAATCATTAATCTCCTGAATCAGGACAGTATTGAATCATTAATCCCCTGAATCGGGACAGTATTGAATCGTAATCCCTGAATCGGGACAGAATTGAATCATTAATCCCCTGAATCGGGACAGAATTGAATCATTAATCCCCTGAATCGGGACAGAATTGAATCATTAATCCCCTGAATCGGGACAGAAATGAATCAATCCCTGAATCAGGAAAGAACTGAATCCTTAATCTCTGAATTAGGATAGAATTGAATCGATACCACAGCAAAATTGAATCAAATAGTAGCCCCCTAATTTGGAATCAAATCCATAGCACACTGAATCGGAATTCAACTGAATCGGAATCCCATGATTCTGAATCAAAGAGTAACCCTCTGAATCAAAATCAAATTCACGCTCAGTCAGAACTGAATTGGATCCACTGTAAATCTGAATCAAACAGTAATCCCATTAATCGAATCAAATTCATGACACATTGAATCAGAACTGAATTGAGCTGAACCAATTTGTAACCAAACTGACTCATGATTCCCTAAATTAGACTGAATCACAATCAAAATAGATTCGGAATGTAAAACCACTGAATTAGAAATCCAATCAAATTGCAACCCTCTGAATCCCCTGAATCCCTCAGAACACCCTGAAGTGAAACTGAATCATAACTCCCTGAATCAGAATCGAGTAAGGACCCCCTGATCTAAAACTGAATCATAACTCCCTGATTTAGAATCAAGTAAGAGTAAGAACCCCCTGAACTGAAACTGAATCATAACTCCCTGAATCAGAATCAGTTAAGAGCAGGAAACCCTCTGAACTGAACTCGCTGAATCAGAAGCGAATCGAATCAAAGAGAAACCTCCAGAAAGGGAATCAAACTGTAACTGAATCATAAGCCTCACAGAAGAATTGAATCTAATTAACACCACATGCACCCCTGAGGTGATCATAAGGAAGTAGAAAATTCTCAGAGCTTATCACATAAAACCCTTTTTTAGTTCCAACTCCAGGAAATATTACAAGACCTCTCCACCACCGCGGAGACATTTATTTATTTATTTTTAAACAAAAGAGCTTTATTCGAATTATTTCTAAACACTGCTCGGCTCGAAATGACCTCGGAGACTGATAAAGAAACAAACTGACCACCTGACATTCGGCTAAACTTCACGGATCCTGACGTCACGGTCCCGGACCCGACTGCGCATGCGCTGTATATTACTAGAACCGAGCGTCAGAAACAACCCCGGGTCACGCATCCTGTCTGAAACGACACGTCGGTAAAGATATTGTCGCATCCTGTGGGAAAAGAAGTGGCTTCGGTATGAAGACTTTCCAGGAAGCTCTCTCTCCTATCTATTGTGTGGCGCTGAGAACAAACCGAACCCGGGCGCTGATAGAAATATAAAAGAGGTTTAAAAGAATATATATATATCAGAGAACTTTAGATTATTGATGTTCGAGAACATGTCATGTTCATGTGACCTACAGATCAACCACGAACCTTAAAACAACAACACAACGGTCAAAACAATGCTGTTCATCACAGCCTGGGATTTTACTATGATGACCACTCCTACGTCAGGAAGACACGCCCACCAGCTCCGTGTTGTAATTCTTACACAACAACCTTCTTACACAAGACCCACGTAGTGCTTTGCTGATCTGTTTTCCGTCCTATCCACATCGACCGAACCTGGGACGTGTTCCAAATCCACACCTTGTTCCCTCCGTAGCCCACGTGCCACCTTCACATGACTCGACATGTTGTTTTTAACATCTGAGGCTCGCTCAGGAGGTGCGCTATAACCGTCACTTTATTTAAACACAACACTCCAAGCTCCCTCGTTACGTTTAATCAAATGTCTGATCTGTTTTATTTATTAATTTGGAGCTGAATAAGTAATAAATTCATGATAAACAAAATAAAAAACAAACCAGGACAGCGTGACGTGACGTGAACCTGAGCCACTGTTTAGTGTTTAAACTGATGATTATTTTTCAAACCACAACAATTTGTCAACAACTACAGTGTTATAATTAGTTAACAAACAAGTCATTTGTATCTGTTTATAGTTGCAGAATATTTTATATACACACACTATATTGCCAAAAGTTTTGGGACGTCTGCCTTCACATGTTCATGAATGTAATATGGAGTTGTCCCACCTTTTACAGCTATAACAGCTTCAACTCTTCTGGGAAGGCTTCCCCCAAGGTTTAGGAGTGTGTTTATGGGAATTTTTGACCGTTCCTCTAGAAGCACATTTGTGAGGTCAGGCACTGATATTGGACGAGAAGGTCTGGCTCACAGTCTCCGCTCTAATTCATCCCAAAGGTGTTCTATGGGGTTGAGGTCAGGACTCTGTGAAGTTCCTCCACACCAAACTAGGGTTAGGGTTAGTGGACCTCTTTATGGACCTTGCTTTGGTCACTGGTGTGCAGTAATGTTGGAACAGGAAGTGGTCATCCCCAAACTGTTCCCACAAAGAGCATGAAATTGTCCAAAATGTCTTGGTATGAAGCTGAAGCATTAAGAGTTCCTTTCACTGGAACTAAGGGGCGGAGTCCAACCTCTGAATTCAATGATTTTGAGGGGTGTCCCAAAACTTTTGGCAATGTGTGTATGCGTGTAATATATATATATATATATATATATATATATATATATATATATACACACACATACACACACACATGTTCTGACCAATGAGGTTTGAGATCTGTTGTATATTAAGTGTAATTCTTATATATTTTAGTCGTTATCATCTAGCAGTAACGTTCACAGTGGTCAGGAGCCACTATAATTTAAAAAAAAACAAAAAACAAAGAAGATGCCTGCCAGCCAATCAAATGTGAGCATTTTCCATAGATACGATATAATATGTTCACTATAACGACCTCGGACTTCATTCATTTCACGTAGCCTTACACATTTCCTAGTAGCACCTTGAAAGAACATGATTCTTGGAAATGAGGACACATCAGACTAGACATACAATTATGGCAAAAGTATTGGCACCCTATTAAGGGAGGAAGAGGAGATCTGTGTGTGTGTTAGCAGTAGTGGACACAGTGCAGTGGCTGAGCTGCATTACTGGAAGGTTTAGCCCATGCCGAGTTGAGGAGGCGTGAGTTTTGCCTTTTATGGATTTGGGTGGGCGTGGCTTAACATGATCACCATTCCCACATGAGTAGGAAGCAAATCTGAGTTACTGAAAGAATTTGGTTTGTCCTGTGTAAAAATAAACTTATACACAACGTCACTAACAGATGATTTACGATGTTTACTGAATGTTTTGAGATGTTCCTGATGACCACCGGAGACGATTCCACAACCAGGACATTTTTTAGGTGGTTTCTTTTAAAGCTGGTTTAAAAATGAACGCATTTCAGCCCCAGAGCTCGCCAGCTGAAACACTGGCATTCTGAAACTTGCTAAAAGAGCAGAGTCCATGTTACGGTTGGCAAAGTGCTGAACGCACACACACGCCACAAAAATGAGGAAATGGGAACAATTAGGAGCAAACAGGATGGATAAAGCTCCAACTTTGTGCACATGTCTGTAGGCTGTTGGCTGCACGCACACACACACACACACACACACACACACAAACACACACTTGCATCCCCAAGCCGAGGCATTTCCCACCCACAGAGGAAGTCAGGCACACATTTTCTTCCCTACAAGCCGGGGGTTTGATTACATCGCACGTCTCTATCCTGACTTTCCCACAAGACTCTAACACACACACACACACACACTCCCCTCGGTAGTCACCATCTGCCACTACGCAGTCAGTGCATTGTGTCTTCCTCTTTTAAAAGCAGGCTGAGTCCTCAATTCACTCCTCTTTACTGCACCAGCCCCAGATACTACACTGTGCACGATTCTAACAAAATCACATGCGCCCTACGTAGTGCACTTCGTCAGATAAACACAAAGCTCTCTATACCCTGAGCCTTACGTAGTGCCCTAGGAAGCTAGTGCAATAAGGTGTCATTTGGTATACCAGAAATTGGATTTAATATTTAATAATAATAATGTCTTGTCTTGCCTTAAATTCCTCCTCACTGGACAAAAAGTGCACTATGTAGGGTATAGACATTAGTGCACTTCTATAGAAATGAATGTGCCATTTGGTATTTAGCCAGAGAGTGGACTTTAATAACAATTTGGGCCAAATTCATCATTCATCTTGTCTAAAATTCTTCCTCTCTGGACAAAAAGTGCACTATGTAGGGTACAGAAAGTAGTGCACTTCTATAGAAAGTTCGGTGTCATTGGTATTCAGCCAGAGAGAGTACAAACAGTAGTTAGGCCAGATTTGTTAGCTTTTCCCTTTACTTCCTCTTCACTGGACACTACATTAGTGTGGACGCTAGTGTACTTCAATAGAAAGTGGACTTTAAATAACAATTTGGGCCAAATCTGTCTCCTTTGTCCTTTACTTGTCTTAAATTCCTCCTTACTGGACATGTAGTTCACTATGTAGGGTGCAAAGTCTAGTGCACTTCTATAGAAAGTAAGGTGTCATTTGGTATTCAGTCAGAAAGTGGGCTTTAAATAACAATTTGGGCCAAATCTGTCACCTTTTTCCTTTACTTGTCTTAAATTCTTCCTTTCTGGACATACAGTGCACTATGTAGGGAGCGGGGTCAAGTGCACTTCTATATGAACCAAGGTGTCATTTGGTATTCAGCCAGAGAGAGTACAAACAGCAGTTAGGCCAGATTTGTTACCTTCTCCCTTTACTTCCTCTTCACTGGACACTACATTAGTGTGGACGCTAGCGCACTTCTATACAAAGGAAACTGTCATTTGGTACGCAGCCAGAGAATGCACTTAAAATAACAATTTCGGCCACGTCTTTCACATTTTCCTTGTACTCGTCAAAACATTGCTCCTCACCTCATATAGTCCACTACACAGGCTGCAAAAGCTTGTGTACCTCTATAGGAAGTAAAGCATCATTTGGTATACAGCCAAAAAGAGTATAACTAGCATTTTGCAGCTCAGCAGCCACATTTGCATTTCCTAAGTCTTAAATTCCTACTCACTGGACATATAGTGCACTACATGGACTGTAGAAGCTAGCGCACTTGTATAGGAAGTAAAGCATCATTTGGTATTTGGCCAGAAAGAGTTTCAAGAAAACATCTGCACCACAGGAGCCAACTTTTCATCCCCTAAGTCTTAAATTCCTCCTCATTGGACATATAGTACACTATGTAGGGTGTATAATCTAGTGCACTTGTATAGGAAGTAAGGCATCATTTGGATAAAGCTACAGTGCATTCTATTTCCCCAAAGAGAGTCATCTTGACCCCATCACTATAAGTGGAAATTTAATCAATAAACAAACAAACATAATTAATTAATTCATTTTTACAAAAAAGGAAAAGTGGACTAATTTAGTTTGCCCTTTGCCTGAATCCGAAATGACTACACACGCCTTATAGAAGTGCACTACATATAGAATGCTATTTTCTGATTTAAAATAAAAAGAAGAAAGAATGAAAGAAGAGGAAAAAGAAAAAGAAAAAGATTTGGATAAGTTGCTCAGCGTAGCCCAAACGTAGTTTGCTTTCCGGCTGTATTCCAAATGACCATTTAGTTCCTACATAAACTATCAAGAACTACAAGTGTCATGAAAAAACTCCTCCTAAGCCTTTTGTAGTGCACTACAGACTCATAATTAAACATTTGGAGTAAGACAAATAAAAAAGAAAAGCAGACAGACCCAAAATGTGGCCCACTCACTGCGTCCCAAATGACTTCCTATTAATTCAGTGCATCACATAAAGTATGAAATTAGGAACCGTTTAAAATTCAGTGCAGGAAATGTGGCCCAAACTCTCGGTCAGCCTTCTCTAAATGAACACCGAATGACTCCCTACTTCCTAGTCTTCAAGTGCACTACGTATACACCTATTAAACGACACCTTCGGATCCCTACCTAGTGCACTAAAGACTAAAAGACAAAATGTTTACAGACTTCGGAGTTAAAAATATATATGTTCCAAACTGTGATTTGAGTATCCCTAAACGACTCTCGACTTCAGTTATTAGTGAACTAGATACCCCTGGAAAGAAGAACACCACGTTATCTAGTGCACTGAAAGTTCAACAGCTTCTCACTGTTGAAGTTTAAAAGGTCAAAGAGTTCCCTAATTCCTATTTCAGTGCACTTCATGTTATAAAATAGTCTAATAACCAACTCTGGTCCCTTCCTAATCCACATACAAGTGCACTATATATTATAATACACCCTATCTAGTGCACTGATAATCTAAAAGCCAGCCAAACTAGCGTATAAGAGGATCAGTGGCCCGGTACGTCCAATCTAAGTGCACTACTAGTGTATTTTTGTTCTATGTTTATAACAAAACCCCCTACACCCTAGATAGTGCACTAAAAGTCAAACAACAAGCCACAAGTCAAGTCAAATGGCTGCATCCCAACTTCCTGGTACAAAATGGATGAACTCCAAATGACTCGCTGAGCTACCCTACCTAGTGCACTATGTGCCATGTCCAAACGTCTCACTGACCTCCTACTTCAGCTGCACTACATGACGAGAAATAGCCATTCCTGCGACCTACCTAGTGCCCTAAAAAGAAATAGCATGCCATTTACTGAAATCACTGTACACTCTACCAAACGGTTCCCTACATTCTTAAAAAAGTTCACACCCTACCTAGGGCACTAAATGTCCAAACATGTATAAGGGTTCATTCATTCTTTCGACATTTTCAAGTGAACTAGATATAAAGAAATAATTCCTTACACACCCTACCTAGGGCACAAAATGCCCATGTTTGCTTAAGCGATCCAATCATTCCCTACTACACATTCAAGTGCACTAGATTTGAAGAAATAACACCTTACACACCCTACCTAGGGCACTAAATGTCCAAGGATGCCTAAGGGGTCCAATCATTCCTTCCACATATTCAAGTGCACTAGACATGACAAACTAACACCTTACACACCCTACCTAGTGCACTAAATATCCATGTTTCCCTAAGGTGTCGAATCATTCCCTACTACATATTCAAGTGCACTAGATTTGAAGAAATAACACCTTACACACCCTACCTAGTGCACTAACTATCTAAATATGTATAAGGGTCCTTCAACATATTCAAGTGCACTAGATATGATGAACTAACACCCTACACCACCTTACATGCAAATGGACCCTGTGCACCCTACTTTTAATGTAATTGCACTAGGACTTTAATACACAGTGTAGGGGATTAGATGTCCAGGAAACGCCCTGTCTAGTGCACTAAAAGTCCAACAAACATCCAATTTATTGCCTAATGGGTCCAATCACTCCTTACTTCCTGATTATGTAATATAAGGATGTAGTGCACTACATTTTCAGTAAAGAGCCGTTTAAGATTCAGCCTAGGACCAAAAACAGAAAAAAGCCCCAACTTCCTGCACCCTATGTAGTGCACTAAACATCAAACAGCAAGCTGTGGACCGAAACTAATGTCTAATGTCCCTGCACTACATATAAAACATTAAACTGGACACACACACTACCTAGTGCACTACGAGTCTGGCATTTAAACTAATATACAGAGGATCAAATAGTTCCCTACCTCCAACATAAGTGCACTACAGAGTGAACGACATGCTCATTAAAGCTAGATATGATAAAATGACACCTTAAACCTAGTGTACTTAATGTCCAAATATGCATAACGGTCCAATCACTCCCTACTACATATACACACCCAGCCTAGGGCATTAGACAGTCCAATTAACAGCCAAAGTGTGTATAAAGGTCCAATCATTCCCTACTACATATACAAGTGCACTAGATATAACAGTTTACACACCCTACCTAGACATCCAAACTAAGGTATAAGGGGTCAAATGGATCACTTTTTCTCATCCAAGTGCACTACACATCATGAAACAACACCTTGCACACCCTAAGGTATAATGGATCAAGTGGATCACTACTCCTCATCCAAGTGCACTACATACGATGAAACAACCCCTTACACACTCTAAGGTATAAGGGATCAAATGGATCACAACGTCTCATCCAAGTGCATTACATATGAGGAAACAACACTTTACAAACCCTAACTAGTGCACTAGACATCCAAACTAAGGTATGAGGGATCAAGTGGATCACTACTTCTCATCCAAGTGCATTACATATGAGGAAAGAAAACCTTACACACCTGAACTAGTGCACTAGACATCCAACCTAAGGTATAAGGGATCAAGCGGATCACTACTTCTCATCCAAGTGCATTACATATGATGAAACAACACCTTATACACCCTAACTAGCGCACTAGACACCCAACCTAAGGTATAAGGGATCGAGTGGATCACTGCTTCTCATCCAAGTGCATTACATATGATGAAACAACACCTTACACACCCTAACTACTGCACTAGACATCCAACCTAAGGTATGAGGGATCAAGTGGATCACTGCTTCACAAAGGGGTGAAAAAGGATTGCTCCCCCTAAGTGCACTAAATACCTGATGTAGTGCACTACACGTCCAGTAGGGAGCCAGGTGGGATTCAGCCCCCAGCTGCTACAACTTCCTACATAATAAAGCACTCTTCTTAAGGAGGGTATAAATGAATACACCCTATACAGTCCAGTGTGTAGGGGAAGCATTTGGGACGCGTCCAGGGCGCCACACAAACACACATCCTGTTGTTGTTTACTACGACTGCGCGAGTGTAAACAAGCGGGGAAGCTCCACTGACAGTTGCAGCTGATGTCACCATCCAAGCGGTCCAGCACGCGCGCGCGCGCGCACGCACACACACACACACACACACACACACACACACACAGCGCTTTAAATCCGACAGCGTGCCTCCATGGTGTGTTGTGATGCGCATCTCAGTGTTGTTGTTGTTGTTGTTGTTGTTGTTGTTGTTGTTGTCATTATCACCTTATACACATCGCCATAGGTTCCGCTACCGATCCTCTGGATCAGCTCGAAATCCTCCTGCGGGTTCCGGCGCGACAGGTCCAAACCCGTGTTCATGGCTGTCTCGTTGTCCGGTTCTCTTCCTCCGCCGCTCACGTCGCTCAAACCCCGGGGCTGGCGGTGAAAACACCGCGGGCGGAGACGCGCACCGAGACACTACACGACGCCTGCGCTGCTACCGAAATCAACATGTCCGTCGGTGCGCGCGTGCGCATGCGCAGACCGCTCCGCCTCTTTCGCTCGATCGCGCATTTCCCTTCGCACGTCTCCTCTACAGTCAGATGGCTGTCTCACTCGCCTGACCTAAATTCATTTTTTAAATACCTAACTAAACCAAACCTGCGCTGATGTTTACAACTTTATAAAAAAAGAAAATAGAAGTACGAATCATATATCATCGCTTATCTACAAAAAAGAAGTATAGTTTATTTAAACGTTAACTGAAATATACTGATGGATTAAAGAATTCCGTTACTACAGCTAACAACGACAACAATTCATCTTCAGAATACATTCTATAATGATATACGACTACATTTTAACCGCAAATATAGTAAATAGTTAACAATACCTCGAATCAGGCAGATTGATATATACCTAAATATTTGTCATTCCTAAAAAAAAACAAAAAAAAAAACATCCAATGAGATCGAGATTGAGACCGGAAGCGCAGGGGGTGCAGGATATGTATAGTATGTTCAATACTCTACAACACGTAGGAGCATGTATGTACTGTAATGTAGTACAGCGGGATTATACAGAGATAGAGATCCTGGTTTAGATCTAACTTCACATTCACGTGATAGTTCGTTCATATTAAAGGAGATTCTTAAAACGTACATGATCTTCCCACAAAGCTATGTTTAACGTTCCCTTTAAGCACAGACCCCTCAGGCGTGTAATTAGCAAACAATGGTGGTGAATTCTGTGTGTGTGGGGGGATAAACACACCCTAACTAGTGCACTACACATCCTAAACTAAGGTATAAGGGATCAAGTGGATCACTATTTCTCATCCAAGTGCACTACACATGATGGAACAACACCTTACACACCCTAACTAGTGCACTAGACATCCTAAACGAAGGTATAAGGGATCAAGTGGATCACTACTTCTCATCCACGTGCACTACAATACCTTACACACCCTAACTAGTGCACTAGACATCCAAACTACAGGTATAAGGGATCAAGTGGATCACTACTTCTCATCCGTGTGCACTACAATACCTTACACAGCCTAACTAGTGCACTAGACATCCAAACTACAGGTATAAGGGATCAAGTGGATCACTATTACTCATCCAAGTGCATTGCATACCACGAAACAACACCTTACACACCCTAACTAGTGCACTAGACATCCAAACTAAGGTATGAGGGATCAAGTGGATCACTACTTCTTATGGAGGTATTCCAAATAGTAATGAGGGGAAACCTTTCAAAAAACCTTTCAGACAAAGAAGCTTATTTAGTTATTTATTTATTCCCCAACACTACAGTATGAATTACGCCATCTTCTGATGAAGATTTTGGATGAATTTAGTCCTGTTAATAATGAGCATGATGCTTTGCCGCTGTCTTCTAGACCAGCTACATGGTTCTTCACTCAACACCGAGTTCCTGTGTACCCTGAGCTTGTGCCACATCCCCAAATTTAAAAAGCCCTTAGAGTTCCTAAAATCAAAAATGTCTTTTTAAAGCTTTTTGTACCTTTTCCACAGTGTCAGAGATTCCAATACACTAGCACAGAAGGGCTAATATGCTAGGACATCCAGAAAACCAGATAGTTCATGACTTCTGACTGAGAAACCTAATGATTGTTCTAGATTGTTCTTCATCCGATGGAATACTCTCTCTAGCGTTTGTAAGATCCGCCATCTTGGTGAATTATACTTTAGCAGCAAATATGATTTATTGGTAAGGTTTTTAGTCTTCCTCTCATATTATTCCCTTTTCTAACCTTTGTTCAGTTGACAAAATAATGATTTTGAGTAGGTGGAATTTGTGGAATTTGGCAGTGAGGTGACAGGCACTTTTCAGAGGAGTTGTTTTACCAAATTGGGGCTGTTCGACGCTGGAATGTCGCTACCTCAGGCCGATTGTGTCTTCAACACCGTCGGCGATGCTGACAGTTGACCTCGGCTCAGAGGTTTACGGCATGACTCCATGAGCGTTTCATCATTTAAGATATCTTCCTAGCAACAGAAAGATCCTCTGAGATCCTCCAAATCCTCCAGTTAAACCATGTGCTGTTTTCCATCTTTAGCTTGCTAGCCAAGCTAATGCCAAGTTTGTTGTGTGGCGGATCACAAATTCTACTATATGCAACAGTCAAGCAGGTCAATAGCTCTCCTGAAGAAATCCCTCTGATCTCTCTCTCTCTCTCTCTCTCTCTCTCCGATTTCAATTCAATCTGCAAAAAAAGTTATTTTACTTCAGATTTCTAGAGGAATCAAAAAAGTGTAAAATCAGTCCTGACTGAAGTAATCACATATTCCAGCTGATTCGATGTGGACACTTTCCTGATTTAGATCTTTTTTCATGCACTATTTCCATCGTGTTGGCAGATCCTCCAGAGTGAAATGTGGTGTCCCACATGGTTCTGTTTTAGGCCCGACAGACAGACAGACAGACAGACAGACAGACAGACAGACAGATAGATAGATAGATAGATAGATAGATAGATACCCCAATTTAAGGGTTATATTTAAGGGTTAAATATAACAAGAAAATATAACAAATAACAAAATATAACAAAAAAATACAACAAATAACCTGTAATAAATATGACAAAAATGCTAAATACAGAGAGTACAATAATTCTGGGCCTCTGAGCAAGGCCCAGATCAACAGTGATATACAGAATAATCTGTAATAATAAGAGTGTATAAAAATAAGAGTGAATAATAAGAGTGGATCCTGGGTCTGCCCTAGGGTCCTGGGTCCTGGGATCTTCACAGATAATACAGTAATTAGACAATGTAATGTGGGCTTTTTCTATTTTCACAGGGATTGTACAGGATTATACTAAATACAGCAGAGATTCCCAAAAGCAGTCCAGCTCAGAATCCTCCTCCAATGGTAGAAGACACACTTTCACTCTCTCTGCTAGTTCTGCACCAGATGATCTGAACTTTATGATGCTTTTAAAAAACTTGGCCCAGTTTAACTCAGTAGCCAAAACAAACAAAAAATTGAACTGTCACTGGAAAAAAAAAGAGATGAATAGACTCCATTAATTAATTAATCTATTAATTCATTCATTCATTCAGAACCTACCCAGAAAACACTGAAGGTTGGGGGGGCAGGAATACACACTGGATGTCCATCACTGGACATATGCCATTTATAATATTTGTATTCAACCGCAAAGACCTGATCACCCAGTATGGTTGAGGTAACACTTCTGTTATTTTTAGATAACATTGTTCTCTTGGCACCATTATGTTGGATCTTTGACATTTGTGGCATTTGGCAGATGCCCTTATACTCATAAGTATACTCATTGATTTTGTACAACTGAGCAGTTGAGGGTTAAGGTCCTTGCTCAGGGGCCCAGATGTGGCAGCTTGGTTTACCTCACAAACCTGTAGTCCAACAATATAACCACTAAACTACCACATCCCCAACACATTCCCCAGGCCATGGTTCTGGACAGGACTGTTATGCTCCCTTCACGTGATCCTTCCAGGTAGTTTGGGATCTTCCCAATGTACCATTCTGTCCCAATCCTTCATGGTCATGAGGTGCAGGAAGATGGTCAAAAATAGGTGGGGACTGGATAATGCAAGGAACTCACATCTGGGTCAGCCTTACAAGGATACTATATCAGGCATGTCCCTCTGGACATAGACCCTAGGACCTAGACCCTAGGGCAGACCCAGGGCTACCTTATTAGCAGGACTACCTCACTTAGTTACCCCATAACCCTAGGCCATTGTTCTGTACAAGACTGTGATGCTCCCTAGATGTGATCCCTCCAGGTAGTTTGGTATCTTCCCAATGTACCATTTGGTCTCAGTCCTTTATGGTCATGAGATGTAGGAATGTGCCCAAAGGAAGTTTTCTGTGCAAGGAATTCACATCTGGGTGAGACTTACAAGGATGCTATATCAGGCATGTCCCTCTGGACCTAGACCCTAGGGCAGACTCAGGACCCACTCTTAGAGCTTATTCTGTATATCACCATTGATCTGGGCCTTGCTCAGGGGTCCAGAAGTTGGTGGATCTGGGATTTGATCTCACAACCTTCTGATCAATACCTTAACCACTAAGCTACCCCATAATCCAGGCCATAGTTCTAGACAAGGACTATGATGCAAGAAATTCACATTTGGGTGAGCCTTACAAGGGATGGATGTCTTACAGCCGTGTTCAAGCCTGAGCTCGGGTTCTGGTCTGTGGACTTTCAGATCTTTTAATTCTCCCAGTGTTCATCTATCTCAAACCCTGACCAGGCTGAAACGATTGTGCTCCAATTCAAGTATAATGCCGACAATCCAAGTGAAGAAAGGAACAAAAACTTTTGATACAACACTTCCTTATGTGCTCTAGTGACAATACAGGTCTTGATGTCTTTTTTGGCATCGACATCTTAACAGACGTCACATGTTATGGTCTTGAAAGATTTCAGGCTCTGGACCCCACCCTGCACACACACACACACACACACACACACAGCTGTTCTACTGGTTTCTCACACCTGACTCACATGCCAGCCAACATACCCTGACTATTACAGTCAACAAGTAAACAATAATGAGAAGAATTTTCTAACATCCTGTGCATGCACACACACACACACACACACACACACACTTGTTGACTCATTCAGTACTTACAATGTATATCTAAAAAGTTTACACCCCCCTGTTGAAATGTCAGGTTTTTGTGAAGTTCAGGTCCCCAAAAAACTCTTTCAGAACTTTTTCCATCCACAATATGAATTTTTTAGGGACAAAAACCTCACAATAGCCTACTTGCTTAAGTATGTACACCTCTAAACTGATACTTCATTGAAGCATTTGATTACACCGCTCAGCCAATATCGATCACACCTCCATATACACAGAACAGCTGGCTTCAGCTCCATTTTGCCACATGGTTTGGGGTGATTTAGTGGTTTGAGCTTGGATGCAAGTCTTTAATAAATGAGAAAACTCATCATACGAAGTCTTTTAATAAATATTAAATAAATCATGATTACACAGAGCATCTGCCATATGATTTCTTCAGCGAGTTGTTGCTATGGAAACGCCACTGTCAGAGGTGCTACTTGGTAAAAATTAATCTACACTTTCTGACCAATCAGAATCAAGAATTCAATAACACCCTGTTTTTGTTTTTAAATATATCTCTGATATCATTAAAGGTTTTTAAACCAGACCAAAGCCACGTGCTTCCTTCTCCTCACACCTTTACATGAGTACTCAAATCGAACCCGGTGCTTTTTTTTTTTTAAACCTGACACTTCTCCGCACACATGCTGGTCATCATTGGCCAGCGTCGGAAGCTCCACTGAAAACAAAACGCCGGATTACCAGCAACTGCTGCGTCACAGCCAAAACTCTGCATCTGGTCATCTTCATCCTTCTGGTTCTGATCATAAACAGACGAGTGGCGTTGAGCTCCGGATCTCATCGTCTGGGTGATAACGGCTCACGCTGGTGGTTTGTTTGTGTCGCCGCTGGGACGATGGAGCGACTTAGAAATATGGCTTATTATTTTATTCTACAAGAATTAGACAAGAAGGCTTGAGAAAATAATTGATATACCACATAGCTTTTATTAAACACAATCCAAACAGATGACTCAATGACTTCATACATCCTTTATAAGGGCAATACACAGGGTAGAGAATGGGATTTGGCAGCCTAGGGAGGAAGACACAGTCAGAGAGAGAGAGAGAGAGAGAGAGAGAGAGAGAGAGAGAGGGAGAGAGGGAGACACAGTCAGCGAGAGAGACACAGTCAGAGAGAAAGAGAGAGAGAGAGAGACAGAGAGAGAGAGAGTCACACAGTCAGAGAGAGAGAAAGACAGTCAGAGAGAGAAACACACGCAGAGACAGAGACACAGACAGAAAGTGTGTAACTGTCAAGTCCAACACTCTACAGATCAGCCATAACATTATGACCAGTGAGAGGTGACGTGAATAAGACTGATGATCTCCTCGTCATGGCACCTGTTAGTGGGTGGGATATATTAGGCAGCAAGTTTTGTCCTCAAAGTTGATGTTAGAAAAATGGACAAGCGTAAGGATTTGAGCGAGTTTGACGAAGGGCCAAATTGTGATGGCTAGACCACTGGATCAGAGCATCTCCAAAACTGCAGCTCTTGTGGGGTGTTCCCGGTCTGCAGTGGTCAGTATCTATCAAAAGTGGTCCAAGGAAGGAACAGTGGTGAACCGATGACCACAACAATTTGTGTTTGAGGTGTTGACTTGGCCTCCAAATTCCCCAGATCTCAATCCAATCCATCATCTGTGACATGGTGCTAGACAAACAAGTCCGATCAATGGAGGCCCCACCTCACAACTTACAGAACTAAAAAGATCTGCAGCTAACATCTTGGTGCCAGATACCACAGCACCCCTTAGGGATCTAGTGAAGTCCAGGCCTTGACGGGTCAGGGCTGTTTTGGCAGCAAAAGGGGGACCAACACAATATCAGGCAGGTGGTCATAATGTTATGGCTGATGGGTGTATGATCTCCTGTGTAAATGATCTCTTAATGAATAATATCTGAATGTGTAAAGATCATTTTATTATTTTAGCTAGAACGGTATAAGAACAAATAATGTTAATGATAAAAATATGTTGAGGTTGAGGTATGTACTGAGGTTTATGAAAAGTGGCTAATAAAATGTGTGTGTGTGTGTGAGAGAGACAGACAGAGAGAGAGAGAGAGAGAGAGAGAGAGAGAGAGAGAGACAGAGATGCAGTCAGAGAGACACATGAAGTCAGAAAGAGTGAGCCACAGTCAGAGAGAGACTCAGTCTCTTAGAGCAATAAATGTCCAAATGATTCTAAAAAGGTGTAAATTCACTCTCTCCTCCCTACACTACAAATATTTCTTTGACATTTCCAAGAGAAATTTTTAAAAAGGTACCAGATATGTACACCAGAGCACTGCTTCTCTACATGGTTTTCCAGAGACCCCCAGATGTCAGTGAAGCATGGACAAGGAGTTTCTAATTTTGTCACAGAGGCTTTATTATATTTAGGGGTCCAAGCACCAAAGTGACCTCAGACCTAACGTGTAAATAAACAGAAATCTTTATGCCTCCAAAAATATGACAAAAAAAAAAAGTACACCCTGTCGGTTCTCTAAACACACACAACCCTTGCTATGTGGTGTGTCTCTTCATGTAGGTGTGTATGAGAGCGTCGGTGCTCCCGAGGCTCACTCTGTGTTTGCTCTGCAGGAGTAGCGAATCAAACGTAGCCTTGGATTTCTCCGTGTCACGACCTCCCCCCGCGTACGCCTCCGAGGCATCCGGAGCGTCTGATTGGATGAGTTTCTTAATCAGGACTGAAAGCTGCAGACTGAGCAGGAGAACCAGGGTTCCACCTTGACGGAGAACTCTGTAGAGAGGAATAGGTTAATAAAAAGACACTGAAGGAGCGAGAATATTAAAGGGGTGGGGTTTGTGAAATATTATTTAAATATAATAACGCATTATACTGCTCCATGATGAAGAACCTCAAGCTCCGTCCAGAACGTGTGTGTATTTTTAATGATCTACCTCTCCATCTCAGCTAGAATGTCTGGAAGAGCAGTCGCCATGTCGACTCCGCAGCTGAACTTCCTGCCGAAAGGAACGTCACACACCACCACGTCTACAGAAGCTGAAGGCAGCGGCGTCGCTACGGGACAGAGACACAGACAGAAAGTGTGTAACTGTCAAGTCCAACACTCTACAGATCAGCCATAACATTATGACCACTGAGAGGTGAAGTGAATAAGACTGAGTATCTCCTCATCATGGCACCTGTTAGTGGGTGGGATATATTAGGCAGCAAGTCAACATTTTGTCCTCAAAGTTGATGTTAGAAGCAGGAAAAATGGACAAGCGTAAGGATTTGAGCGAGTTTGACAAAGGGCCAAATTGCGATGGCTAGACCACTGGATCAGAGCATCTCCAAAACTGCAGCTCTTGTGGGGTGTTCCCGGTCTGCAGTGGTCAGTATCTATCAAAAGTGGTCCAAAGAAGGAACAGTGGTGAACCGGTGACAGGGTCATGGGTGGTCAAGCCTCATTGATGCACGTGGGGAGCGAAGGCTGGCCCCTGTGATCCGATCCAACAGACGAGCTACTGTTGATCAAACTGCTGAAGAAGTTAATGCTGGTTCTGATAGAAAGGGGTCAGAATACACAGTGCATCACAGTTTGTTGTGTATGGGGCTGCATAGTGGCAGACCAGTCAGGGTGCCATGCTGACCCCTGTGTACCTCCAAAAACATCAACAAAAGGCACGTGAGCATCAGAACTGGACCACAGAGCAATGGTAGAAGGTGGCCTGGTCTGATGAATCATATTTTCTGCCACAAAGCAGAAATGGTTCAGGAACGGTTTGATGACCACAACAATGAGTTTGAGGTGTTGACTTGGCCTCCAAATTCCCCAGATCTCAATCCAATCCATCATCTGTGACATGGTGCTGGACAAACAAGTCCGATCAATGGAGGCCCCACCTCACAACTTACAGAACTAAAAAGATCTGCAGCTAACATCTTGGTGCCAGATACCACAGCACCCCTTAGGGATCTAGTGAAGTCCAGGCCTTGACGGGTCAGGGCTGTTTTGGCAGCAAAAGGGGGACCAACACAATATCAGGCAGGTGGTCATAATGTTATGGCTGATGGGTGTATGATCTCCTGTGTAAATGATCTCTTAATGAATAATATCTGAATGTGTAAAGATCATTTTATTATTTTAGCTAGAACGGTATAAGAACAAATAATGTTAATGATAAAAATATGTTGAGGTTGAGGTATGTACTGAGGTTTATGAAAAGAGGCTAATAAAATGTGTGTGTGTGTGTGTGTGAGAGAGACAGACAGAGAGAGAGAGAGAGAGAGAGACAGTCAGCGAGAGAGAGACACAGTCAGAGAGAAAGAGAAAGAGAGAGAGAGAGAGAGAGAGAGAGAGAGAGAGAGAGGAGTATGTGTACCCATGCAGGAGGCCTGGATTAACAGAACTCTCTCCTCCTGACCAGCAGCTTGTACATTCTCTACAGCTTTGTGTAACTGAGCTTCATCACTGTCCATCCCTATAAACACACCATTCTACACACACACACACACGATTTAATTAACTTGCACTTATCTAACACATACACTCAGTACTGACATCAGTGTGTGTGTGTGTGTGTGTGTGTGTGTGTGTGTGTGTGTGTGTGTGTGTACACAGACCGGACACTCCTGCACTGCCTCCATCAATATGGTGCCAACTCCACACATGGGGTCTAAAACTATCGAGTCCTCCTGTGAAAAGAGAGAGAGACACGCACAGGCAGAGAGAGACACAGAGAGAAAGACAAAATCAGAAAATGACAGAGAGAGAGAGAGAGAGAGAGAGAGAGATGGAAAGAGAGATACACAGACAGAGAGAGACAGTCAGACAAAGACAGTGACACAGAGAGACACAGAGAAAAACAGAGAGAGACACAGACAAAGAGAGACACAGAGAGAAACACAGACAGAGAGACAGACAGACAGACAGAAAGACACAGTTAAACGTTTTTCCTTGCACTCGTGTGCGCATGCTGATCGTCCGTGAAGAGCAAAACAGCTCATTTGCATACAGCGACGCCCACAAAACTCCATACAAGGTCAAGTGGTAAACAAAGCCTGAGTGATGGCTGTCAATCATGCATGCTCATTAGAATATAAGGCCACGCCCACCTGGACCATTCTCCAACAGACTGATGAGAAAATTCCCCTGCTGTGTGAACAGTTTTTATTTGATTGATTTATTTTAATGGTAGGGTATTTATGGTCAAATCACACTATGTGTTCAGATGTTAGACTTATTTTAATATTTTATTAAGATTAATTTTAAAAAGCATGTTCCCTGTGTGTGTGAGCGGCGAAGACATTACAGCACAGTACCTGGAGGTTACAGAGAGATGCCATTGCCCAGGCTATAGTGGACCTGAGTCCGGTGTGCTTCAGATAAGTGCGACTGGCTAGAGGCTGCCTAAACACACACACACACACACACACACACACACACCATCAGCATGGTGAAAGAGCAAACTGTGGCTTAAATAGAGAGATTATTATTATTAGAGGTACCTCAAGAGAGGAATGCCGACTACGCAGTGATCATCACTTAAATACACATTCACCTGTATAAACACACACACACACACACACACACACACACACACACAGAGCAAATAACCAAAAACATGTAGAGCCAGCAAAGACATTAGCAGTAGTGTAAAGAGACCTTTATGACGTGTGTGTGTGTGTGTGTGTGTGTGTGCCTCAACAGTTGGATCCCGAAGGTCAGCTTTCCATCCAAGCTGTCGATTGATGGCCAGCCCAATCATACGATTCAGGGTCTATAACAACACACACACACACACACAGCAAGCAAAAAAACATCATCACAATTTTTCACTAACCCCACACTCAGAACATGTATAAAAGACTTCACACACACACACACACACACACACCTGGGAGTTATAAGAGCGAGCGATGGCTCCACTGCAGCGGCAGCTCACTCTGAAAGAAGGACGATTCAAACTCTCTTCTTCCTCCTCACGCTTTCTCTTCTGGCCCCGCCCCTCAGAGCCATTAAGCGCCACCTGCAGTGAGGACCAGGTGGACAAAGCGTCGCTCCACTCGTCTGGATTTCCCACAATCCTCTGCTGTATCACGCTTGCTGCCTTTGCTAATGAAGGAACAGAGAAGAGTGCTATTTAGATAAAGCCAGGTCTGAATGTGAGTGTGTACCTGTCCCTCACTTCACCTTCGTACCTTTAAGTAAAGGTGTGGTGTGATGCGAGCGGCACACCTGGAGTGGTGGGTAAGGAAGTGGGTGGAGCTTTACGCAGAAGCAGGAAGAGCCTCTCTGCCGATCTGAGTTGCAACACTTCATGTAGGTTTGAGTGGCAGCGGAAAAACACCCTTCCAGGGATGTGTTCCACCTAACACACACACACACACGCACGCACACACCATCATTCATTAGGACAAATCACTAATCACCCTTGTTTATTTGGACCAATCACTAATCACCCTTGTTCCTGAGAACCGATCACTAATCACCCTTGTTCATAAGGACCAATCACTAACCACCTTTTTTCCTCAGGACCAATCACTCTTGATTATCTGGACCAATCACTAATCACCCTTGTTCCTGAGAACCAAACACTAATCACCCTGTTCCTAATAAGAACCAATCACTAATCACCCTTGTTCCTGAGAACCAAACACTAATCACCCTGTTCCTAATAAGAACCAATCACTAATCACCCTTGTTCCTGAGAACCAAACACTAATCACCCTGTTCCTAATAAGAACCAATCACTAATCACCCTTGTTCCTGAGAACCAATCACTAACCACCTTTATTCCTTAGAACGACTCACTAATCACCTTCGATTATTTGGACAGATCGCCCTTGTTCCTGAGAACCAATCACTAACCACTTTCCTCCTCAGGACCAATCACTAACCACCTTGGTTTGTTCCTATTCTGGTGAAGCTCTGGTTTCTGATATGCAAATAATCATGACATCATAATGAATATGCTAATTAGTATTGTCATGATGTCACTGGACTACTTCTAGCGACTTTTGAAGCATGCGTTAGCAGTAATTCCTTATGGTTCTTTATTCCAAATAATATGTTTAACATGATAGGTGGCCTCTACTTTGTCTTAAAATGTAATTATTCCCCTTTTAAATTGCTGATTGATTTGTCCAAATTTCATCAGCAGTGTCTTCTTGCCTGGAAACTGTGTTTTTCTCACAACTTTTCACCTCACAAAATGCTTATTTGGAACAACGAACTAATTATGGTTCGAAATAAATCTCTTTTTTCCCCCTTAGATGGTTTGACAATAACATATGTAACATTCTTTCTTTATTTGACAAATCTGGCAACATGTTGACACACGAGCAGTCCCTGACTCTCTATGGTCTTCCACTAACTGCTAAAGAACTTAATTTATTAAAGAGGGCTATTCGGCCCGGTTTAATTGTTCTCATTAAGAGTCATGTAACCTTTGGTTCGTATGAGATCAGACAATCTAAATTACTTTTAGATGGTATTGATACAACAGATAGGAAATGCAATAATAAACACATTCACCGGATTTTTCAAACTCAAAGAAGAATTACTCCGAGAGGGAAATTTTACTGGAGATCTTATATTCCAGATATTAACCGGCATAAAGCCTGGTTTCTAACAAAATAAAAGATGTTCACTTTAAGATTCTCCACAAGATTTACCCTGTAAACTCTGTTTCATCTGGATATTTGGAGGTAGATAATAGATGTTCTTTCTGTGATACATTAGATAAAACTTTGACACATTTGTTCTTTGCGTGTGAGAAAACAAAAAGATTCTTAACTCTCCTAAAATGCCACCTCTTGGACCACCTCAATGTATCTCACTCCTTTGGCATTACAGACGTCATTTTTTATTATGAGAATTCGGAAAATAAACCTCTTGAATTTGTAGTTAATTATTTTGTCTTAAATGTAAAATTCTTTATACATAAACAAAGAATTGGAAAGGAACAACTGAATTTCCCCCTTTTCATAATGGAAATGACTTCACTGTTTAATTCTCTTAAACTAATTCGATTTAATAAGAAGAATAGACTTCTACATTTCTATGACACTGTTTTTAATTGAAGTAAATACATCTCTTGCTACATCTTTCCCACTGTTTTTATATCATAACTATCCTCTCGTGTCTTTTACCTTTACTTGGACTGCCATATTATTTATAATTCGTTGTCCTTTGTGTTTGATTTGTTGTAATTAATGTTTTTGTTGTTTAACTGTATTTAATGTGCTTTGTATTCTATTTTGTATTGTTTCAAGTTATGTCAATAAAATAAAATAAAATAAAATAAAAAAAGAAGAAGCATGCGTTAGCTTCTTTCCCTCTGAAGAAATAGACACTTGAACTCTAAATTAGAAGTCAGGTGCTTCACCTCTGTAGCCTTCAGCCTGCGCTTCACCTCGTCCAGCAGAAACGCCTCCATACCGGCGCCCGCGGTGCAGTAAAACCGAACCGAACCGGTACCGTCCCTCATCATCACCACCACCACCACCACCACTACCGCTATCACTGTTAGCGATGATATGCGTACGACGCATGCGTGAAAGTCTCGGGTATGCGCGGTATGCCAGAATGACACGGTATCAAAATTAAAGCCTTGTTTTTTCTTCGTTGATACGATTATGTGATTCATGTAATTAGAGATTTGTATTAAAAGATGCAAATAAGGCTCTAAATGACTAACTCGGCGGTAATTTGCATTATTGTGATTATCTGTATTATCAAAACACTGGAATAATTCAAACCGTTTGCATACATGACAAAAGCACATTTAGCATATTAAAAATACTCTAAAACAGCTATCTTTGTTATGACCTATGAATGTGTGCGTGTGTACATAAATATTTTGCATGATAAAAAAAAAATAGGCAAGGCTGTACATAATGGCACGCTTGCATAATAAGAGCGTTAACCGAGGACTTTTATTTTAAAATAGAACCCGGAAGTGTTTTGCTGTCTCATATGATGCACGCTTAACGTTACAAAAACACATGCACGTGTGTCTGCATTTAGGGAAACAATGTTAGGGAAGATAGTTTATGTGTAAAACAGTGGAGTGATGGTTTTAAAGTCGCATTAACACCAGGTTGATGATAAACAAGGCATGGATTTCCTGAAGAGACCCACCGTGGCCGAGGACGCGGTTCAGTACCGACTCTTTCTGCTCCATCCGGATCCTCTGGGTGTTGAGGATCAGCAGCGGTTCCTCCTGCGGCTCCTGGAGGATGTCCTGGCCCAGGTCGCTGCTCTGCTGGTGGGCTACATTTGGCAGAAGCAGCCTTTTAATCTCAGCTTTTATCCGGAGAAAGGTGAAGTGATTGTCTTGCATATCTACACACACACACACACACACACACACACACACACACACACGGCATCACTGGCAGGCTTAAGGGACAAAACATTTTTCTATTTAATGTTTAGACCTCTTTTCTGTGTGTGTGTGTGTGTGTGTGTGTGTGTGTGTTTTGGTCTATAGAGGGCGTCCCAGCTCATCTGGGCGGCAGCACGGAGTTCGGCGATAACGTTGAAGACGAGTGGTTCATCGTTTATCTGCTCAAACACATCACACACACTTTCAGAGAACTGGCTGCCAGCGTCCAGGACAACGATGGACAGTTCCTCCTGATCGAGGCGGCCGAGTACCTGCCCAAGTGGCTGGATCCTGACAGCAGCGAAAACAGGGTCAGAGGTCATGATGATGATGATGAGGATGATGATGATGAGGATGATGATGAGGATAATGAGGAGGAGGAAGAGAAGGAGGATGATTATGATCATGCTATAAATGTTTGCTTATGCCCTGCTTCTTGCTGATTGACAGGTGTTCCTGTACCATGGAGAGCTGCACATTTTGCCCAATCGTGTGCGTGATGGAGAAGCGGGATGGCCTCGGGACTCGGTGCCATCGGTACGAGAGGCTGTAGAGGTGCTGCACGCACACGGCGAGCGCTGCGTGGCTGATCGGCGCATCCGTGTTGCCCTAGAGCGTCGACTGCACGGGTGAGGGACAGGGTGAGGGGGTGGATCAGGAGGAGGAGGAGGAGAGGATCAGGAGGAGGAGAAGGAGGAGGAAGAGTAGGTGTGGATCAGAAGGAGGAGAAGGAGAGGATCAGGAGGAGGAGAAGGAGAGGATTATGTGTGGATAAGGAGGAGAAGGAGAGGATCAGGAGGAGGAGTAGGGGAGGATTGTGAGAATTAGGGCAAATTAGGAGGGATCAGGCAGTGTAGGAGAGGATCAGGAAAAGGAATGGGGCGGAGCAGGAGGGTTGTGTATAGATTAGGAGGGGTGAGGGTAGATCAAGAGGAGGAGAGCACTGTACTCTAAATTCCAGGTATTGGTGTGTATCTCATTACTGTTTATGAATCTGAATTATAATTGTGTGTGTGTGTGTTGCAGGTACCCAGGAAAAATCCAGACCAGCCTCCATCATGCACATTGTTACGTACCTGCAGGTGTAGGAGTGGTGTTGTCACGGAGACCTGACCTTGTGGCTCCAGCTGTTTCTGCATTTTACCTGCGTGATCCTGTTGACCTTCAGGCCTGCAGAACTTTCCAGTACTTCCCCCCTGATTCCAGAGTCCTCACAATGGTAATTATTTTGCTTTCATAGCTGTTATTGGGGTGAATATTGTTAAGACGAGTTCATTTCATACATTTTCAGGGTGGGTTCAACTTCAGATAATGATGCTATCTAGCCATACAATCAAAACTGGTCCATTAAAGTCAAACAGTCGACTTGGCCAATCAAACTCAACTCGAACCCAAACCAAATGAATCAAATCTAGTTAAAGGTCAAAGTCATCAGGGTTGTCCAATCAGAGTGGTCCAATCTGTAAGGTCCAGTAACAGTCGGTCAATCAGAGCCATTCAAGCCAATAAATAGCCAAAATATTATTGTACAGTTGTATAGTTGACACCCCTGCCTTCCGCCCTATGTGTGCTGGGATAGGCTCCAGCAGACCCCCGTGACCCTAATTAGGAATAAAGTGGGTATAGACAATGGATGGATGGATGTATAGTCGACCTATTAAAGTTATCACAATGGTCCATTCAGAGCCGCCCAGTCTGAGTGGGTCCAATTAGAGTCGGCCAATCTGAGCGGTCCAATTAGAGTCGGCCAATCTGAGCGGTCCAATTAGAGTCGGCCAATCTGAGCGGTCCAATTAGAGTCGGCCAATCTGAGCGGTCCAATTAGAATCGGCCGGTATGAACAGTCAAATTAGAGTCGGCCAATTGGAGCGGTTCAATTAGAGTCGGCCAATTGGAGCGGTTCAATTAGAGTCGGCCAATTGGAGCAGTTCAATTAGAGTCTATCCAGTGGTCCACTTAGAGTCGTCCAATCGGAGTGGTCCAATTACAGTCAGCCAATCTGTGTGGTCCAAATAGAACCGGCCAATCTGAGCGGTCCAGTTTCAGTCAGCCAATCTTTGTGGTCCAATTAGAGATATTTTATTTCGTTCCAGTTAAAGGCACATTCCTGCCTGCAAAATAACTCATTCAGAATTTATTCTTTGCTCATTTGTGTGTGCCCCCCCCCCCCCAATCTCTGTGTTACTCAGGTGACGTTCACTCGTTGTCTTTACGCTCAGCTGCAGCAGCAGGCTTTCGTTCCTGACAGGAGGAGTGGATTCACTCTGCCTCCTCCATCACACCCTCAGTACAAGGCTCACGAACTCGGCATGAAGCTGGTGAGATCCGAAAACACACTTTCATCCCATCCCATCCCATCCCATCACATCACATCACATCGATTCATTTCCTACAGCAGCATGACACTGCATAAACGTATTTTTTTTACTCAGCACTTTAATATCAGCCTTAATAATTTACATAACAAGGAATTAGGAATCAGTGTCATTGTTTTGCTTGCAGGCTCATGGTTTTGAGATCCTGTGCAGTAAAAGCGGCCACTCAGCGCCGGACTCTGAGGCTCCTGTGAGCGCTGACCCTCTCTGGAGGGGTTTCCTGGACAGCCTGAAGAGGAACGATTACTTTAAGGTGAAATAAGATGAGAGAGAGAACGTTCATATTGAGCTTTCCACTGTACTCCACACTCACTGAGCGGAACTTGTGTCCTCAGGGGGAACTGGAAGGATCGGCGCGCTACACAGAGCTCACGAAGGCAGCCGAGAGTTTCTTTAAGCAGTCGCTCTCCAGCTCGCAGACGTGAGTGTTCACGTGACTCCGTTGCGATGTTATTTCTTTTCAGCTTATATGTACTGTAATCTGGTTACCATGGTTACCACGCGACTGGAGCGGGAAGTAATTAAACAGTAATTAATTGGACAAGAATATAGTTATAAGCTCATGAAGGGGGAAAATAGTAATTAATGAATCATTTATTAAAAATAATATTTAAAAAAATTGAAATAAAAAAACATAAAGACACGACAAATTTTAACCTACAGAAAATGGATTAGAAAACTGCTCTAGGTTTATATTTGTTGTGTTTTTGGATATTCTTATGAGCAATTATATAATTTTTATTTTAATTCTACTAAAATATTTAATTATCATTAATTAAATATAATTAGTATTAGCTTATTTATTATATTTGATGTAATATTATACAAGATATATATAGCTATTATTATATTAAAATATTTTATAAAGTTTTATATTTTATTTTGCCATATCAGTATTACTGCTTTCTTTTATAATAATTATTATAAAATAATTATAATTATTTATTTTATGGTTAATTTAATTATTCTTTTTTTTTTTCTTTTTTTTTTTAGAAATTCCATTATTTATTTCTATATTTATTTTTATTTATTTATTTATTTTTCAGGAGCAACTAACGTTGAATGTATTGCTATAAGAAGTGCTTGATAAAAGCTGATTATTATTAATGATTATGTATTGTTATTTCTTGTGGTAGTTGTGTTAATGGTCCAGGTGAGGAGGTGTTGAAGGTGTTAGAGAGCGCCCCCTACAGTCTGGAGGAACTGAAGAAACATGAAGCTCATCTTCCACCAGAAGACTGTACACTCCTCTCTCCATGTCTTCTATTATATATCTATTACACTAGAAATATTCATATTATACTTAAGATCTCTCTCTCTTTCTCGCTCTCTCTCAGGTGATGACTGGTTAAACATCACCCCAGATGAACTTGAGAGGTTGCTGGAGGAGAGGGGGGGTCAGAGGTCAAGTAAGGGTAAAGGAGTCACATGTGGAGCAGGAAGGAGTGAGGATGAGGAGGAAAAGCAGCAGGAGGAAGAGGAAGCTGGATTCACTCTAGTGGCAGTGACGCAAGGGATGAAGGACTTCATTAACGCCATGTCTTCACACGAAGGAGCTGAATTCCCACGGTATCATCATCATCATCATCATCAGTGTTCATTAACTCTGAGAGGAAACAGATTGATATTTATTTTTACACAGAGTGCAATATTTTCATTTTTACATTTGTTAATAAATATTAAGCATATTTATTTTTTATACATAAATATATACAACATAAAAAGTATATTTAAAAGCATATTTGTTTTTATAAATAAATATATGTAAAATGAAAAGTAAAATAATTATTAAAAATATCAATATTTTCACACTTCATTTTCGTGAGGTTTAATATCACTTTTCATTTTAATATCTCAAACACAAATAAAAAGCTGAATACATTTGAATATATTATTTTTATTCTAATAATAATTGTATTGTATAAATAATATATTTTAATGTATTCGGCTTTTTATTTGTGTTTGATATGTGTTAAAATAAAAAGTAAAATAATTATTGGCTGTTTAATTTTGCTGTTTAAATATAATATAGGACTGTGAGTCAAATGAAACCCTTATTTTTCTAATTTTTCACATTTTATTCCAAATAGGTGTCACAAAATTTTGGATATTTTTTTTTTTTTAAATAAATTTTTTGATCATATTTTTAATTTTGTGTGCAACTTGATTATTAAATTTTTTTTATTTAATTCTAATTTGTTAAGGTTTATAATTTTGTGGCACCTGGAATAAAATGAAATAAAAATGAGAAAAATACACTTTTCGTTTGACTCCCATTCCTGATATAAAAAATAAATAACTAAAAAAAATAAAAATAACTTAATAGTAATATGTAATTATTATAATGGAAATAGAATTGTCATTTCACACTTAACATTTCAACCCAAAATTAAATCTTGATTTAATTGTAACGGGCACATTAAGTTGATTAAAATTACAATTTTTATTTATTTATTTATTTATTTATTTATTTATTTATTTATTTATTTATTTATTTATTTATTTATAGTGCTTGAGCTCCAGTCCTAACTCTATTGCTCCCAGTTCAGCATTGCACACACTGGAGGTTTAAATCAGACAGTAAAATATGATGTAATGGTCTGTTGTGAAAGGAAGTGCTCTTTCCTTTGGGTTTCAGGTCGTGTTTGTCAGAGCCGTTCAGTTTTGACCCCGATGCAGTGACCAGTGCTGTGGACAGACTGCTTGGTGAGTTGAGCTTGATACGCTGCACATTTCCTCTGTGACTCGTAGTGACAAGTTTATGTTAAAAAAGCTGTAATAAAATCATAATAAAGTCATTTTAATTGATGTCAGGTGGTAAAGATGAGGAGCTGGACTCTGATGATTTAGATGATGATGATGATGATGATGGGGATGACGAAGCAGAGGAAGAAGGATCTGAAGAGCAAACGGAGACGCTGGACAATCTGAGGAGATACATGGACGAGATGGACCAGGAGCTTCGAACCACCAACGTCGGACAGAGTTTCACGTACAACAGCAAAGTGAGAACCAGATTCAACTTTGATAAACTTAATATGTGACATATAGAGACAGAGAGAGGAGACATATGAGACAGAAAGAGGAGACATATGAGACAGTAAGAGGAGATATATAGAGACAGACAGAGAAGACACAGAGAGATAGGCAGATGAGACATATAGAGGCAGACATTTGAGACTTACAAAGACAGACAGAGGAGAATTATAGAGGTAGATAGAGGAGACATATGAGACATAGAGAAAGACAGATGAGACCTATGAGAGAGACAGAGGAGACATATAGAGGCAGACAGGAGATATATAGAGACAGACAGAGGAGACAAATAGAGACAGACAAATGAGACATATGAGACAGAAAAATGTGAGAAGGAAATGGAGCTAGACAGACAGGTAGCGATGGAGGCATTAAGATAGAGAGTGAGAGACAGAGAAGGAGAGAGAGAGAGACACAGACACAATGAGTGAGAAAGAAATGGAGCGAGACAGGCAGGTAGCGATGGAGGCAGAAAGATGGAGATAACGAGAGAGAGATAGACAGAGAGAGAGACGAGTTGTGAGAGACAGAGATGGATACAGTAGAAATAAATGGGGAGAGAGAGACAGACACACAGTCAGAGATAGAGAGAAACAGACAGACTAAGATTGAGACTGACAGAATAAGCAAAACAGGAAGAGAGACAGAGTTATACAAATGAAGACAGAACAGAATGTGTCAGAGACGGACAAGATCGAAGACAAGAAGAGAGACAGACACAGGCAGACAGACACAATGAGACTGGAAGCAGTGACAGAGACAGTAAGATACAGAAACAGACAGACACACAGTCAGAGACAGACATACAGGGAGATAAAGGCAGGCAGACAGACAGATGGAGGCAGACGGATGTAGATGGAGAGAGATAGACCGGGACAGACAGGTAAGACAGATGGACAGACAGACTGAGAGGGGGGAGAAAATGAAGCAAGTTGATGGATTAACATTTTCAACCTTTCCACAAACTCACACCTCCTTTATCTGCTGCATCCAGCAGGACGGCAATACAACCGCAGACACAGCAGGAAGCTCTGCGCAGACGGAAGACGATCTCCAGCCCTTAGACGTGGACATCAACCTAGTGACCAACTTGCTGGAGTCGCTGTCCTCTCAGGCCGGTCTTGCCGGACCCGCTTCGAATCTGCTGCACAGCCTCGGCCTGCGCCTGCCCCCTAACGCCGATCCCTCCTGAGGGGTATCACCTAAACCAACCTGAATAGCACTTATATACAGAAGCCATCTGATGTCTTTAAAAGGAAATTCCATATATGGGCAAAATATTTGTAGTGTGTTTAACACTGTTTGATCAATTCTTATATAATCAAGTGTATTTTTGTACATGATGTCAAATAAAAGCAGTTTTGTAAAGCACTTTTACAACAGTACAGAGTCGATTTGTTTAATTTGGAAAGTTATCCAAGTGGAGAAACGGACAACACAGAACCGGACCAGCTATTTTCCGGATTTAGACATGCGGGTAGTGTTGTATTAACGACATGAACAGGAATTTCTCACACACACGAGTCAATCATTGGTCATTTTATCTTGTCTGATTATTTACCTCGGATGACACCAGTGACACATCCGCAGGTTTGTTAGGTTACACATCACCTTTTATTAACATTTCTGTACATCAGCTTTACTTTGACTCCTACTCACACTTGTCCAAGCAGGTCTCGAACCCGGGTCTCCGGCATGGGAGATGGGGACGCTAACAAGGAGGCGAAAGACTGCAGCTTCTAGCTCGTCTCTTGAGATCAGGGGAGTGAGGTTCACCTGACCAGCCCCTACCGCTGGCCTCCATTACACAAGCATCCTAATTAATAAAATAGTGTATCAGGTATGGGTTAAACCTTTACTGTATTTGAAACACCTGTTCAACAGGTGATGTTCTTCTGTCCACTCTTCTTCTGCCCGTGCCTGTGACCACTGTAGCCTCAGCTTCCTGTTTGTTTAGCTGACAGAATGGTCTGCTGTTGTTGTAGCCCCACTCACCTCAGTTATGATATGTTGTGCATTCTGAGATGCTTTTCTCCTCACCTTGTTTGTAAAGAGTGATGATTTTGAGATCCCGTAGCCTCCCTGTTAGCTTACCTTTGGTAAAAGTCCTTGAGATCATTCACATTTATTCTGCATCTGATGTTTGACCTGAACATCTTAACCTGGAATGACCATAACTCTTGAGCTGGGATGAGTGTATGCATTGTGTTAATGCTGCCACGTTATTGGCTAGCTGGATTACTGTATAAAAGATTGATACAGAGTTGTTCTAGTCCATTAGCTTAATGCTTTTTGTTGCTTCCAAAACATCATTTAGCTAACTTAGCCAAGGGGAAACTGATAACTAGGACAGAGTCAGCTTTCTAAATGTCTGCTTGACCTTCTTCTCTGGTTGTTGTCTTTGTGCTATAATAAGTTAATAAGTGGCGTTGTGAGTCCTCTGGCGGAGTGTAGCAGAGCCGCACTGAGCGGTGAGTACCTCAGTGCCGTTATGTCCACTAGAAAAATCTGTACAGAGCCCAGGAGCAACACGGCTAACATGTATCCCAGGAAGAGTAGAGTGTGCCAGCTGCCATGAGTGATCGCTTGTGGAGTGTCCGGATGCATTACACACAGCAGTAACAGCAACACACTCTGGGTCACTGTCAGAGTGTAATAGAGGTCAAAAGTTGTAGCATGGCCTCGCACACTCTGGGCGACTTTGGAGAGCCAGGCCAGGGAGAGACTGTGCAGGAACAGGCTTAGAGGAGAGTAGAAATATTCAAGCGGCTCCATGTTGTACACGCCGTCATACGCTAATAACAAACACACATCATAACGAGAAATTACCCAGAATGCATTGAGATCTTGGTGCAAACTGATGAGCCCCATTATCCCAACCTGCATGCTGGAAGTTCCATACCTGTAATTCCAATAGAGGTGAAAGTGATTGCTATAAGCAAGCAGTTGAAGTGGGCGGAGTTAGGCTTGCTGACTCCCAGCAGGTGACCCCAAGCCAGGCTGAAAAGTGGGAGGAGTCGACCGGTGAGGGGGTACAAGCCAGAGTGTGCACTCGCCTGTGCCCACAGAGCCAGAACACACTGGACAGCACCACACACAGCGGGCACCAGCAGCCGCTCGGCTAGCCTCCAGGAGAAGGGATTCAGCTGAACAAGACCCAGAGAATGAAGACCCAGCAAGGCCAGGATGTTCAGGAGCACCTGAGGAAAAATGGGTTCAAAAACCTGCTCAAAGCTACTGCAGTCATGGATAATTTTTTATTAATTCTAGTACTTTTATATTTAACTTTTATATTTAAAAAAAACACTAGCTGATTTCAACTTAATTGAAGTTCCATAATATTATAAATCTACTGCCATTTACATCAAATAAAGCAAATGAAAAATCAACTGTTTAGAATCTCACAGAGTTTTTCCCTTTATATTTTTCAATTTTATACTTTAAAGGTGACCTCTGTGTAATGGTATAGAGTTTTATCAGTTGTAAAGACTTTTATTTGCACAGAGATGGCAACATTAACATTTACAAGCTGATAACGATCTGTCAGATAACGACCCAGCCAGATAGTAACCAACAACATTTTCTAATCAATCTAAAATTATAGTCATAAAAAGGATAATAAAAGCTGGAGTAAGCCCAAGTAACACAAGCACAGTTCTCATCGCATAACCCTGACCAGTTATCGGTCATTTATTACTTTAACTGATGCTTTTTTCAGTACTGAGTACAGATGAGATCTAAATCCTGACTCATTTATATGATTCTCAGGCAGGAATAAGCTGAGATAGATGTTTTTCTCGGTTCCTGTAAATAGATATTGGTGTAGTTTGACAACTGAACAGAGTAAAAGTCACAGTAGAAGTCAGGTTTCTTAATCAGTGGTTTGGTGACTGCTAGTTTACACTATATTGCCAAAAGTTTTGGGATGTCCGCATTCACATGCACATGAATGTAATATGGAGTTGTCCCGCCCTTTGTAGCTATAACAGCTTCACCTCTTCTGGGAAGGCTTTCCACAAGGTTTAGGAGTGTGTTTATGGGAATTTTTGACCGTTCCTCTAGAAGAACATTTGTGAGGTCAGGCACTGATGTTGGATGAGAAGGTCTGGCTCAGTCTCCACTCTAATTCATCCCAAAGGTGTTCTATGGGGTTGAGGTCAGGACTCTGTGCAGTTCCTCCACACCAAACTCACTCATCCATGTCTTTATGGACCTTGCTTTGTACACTGGTGTGCAGTCATGTTGGAACAGGAAGGGGTCATCCCCAAACTGTTCCCACAAAGTTGAGAGCATGAAATTGTCCAAAAATATCTTGGTATCCTGAAACATTAAGGGGCCGACCTCAACCCCTGAAAAACAACACCAGAACTCAATGATTTGGAGGGGTGTCCCAAAACTTTTGGCAATATATTGTATTTCTACTCCTACTATATCATATAAGCTCTCAGAGAGAATGTATATACAGTACATTGTTTAAATTTTCCACACACTTTGCCTGCCTGTATTGCAGCTCTAAAATGAGTTAATCAGTAACTGTACCTGTATGAGGGCAAAAGGTGCAGTGTATGGGTAATGGTACTGTGGAAAGAAGATCCTGCACACAAAGTCGTGGAGCTGATCCGCGAGTGCATACAAAACTACGACCACCAGGGCTGCAGCGTAGAGCATTATCGGGGCCAGGGATTTATAGACATCACACGCATAAGCTCTGACTGAAGAAGAACCTCGTTTCTGCAGCCATGAGAACCTGTAAAAACACCAGCGGTTTCAACTAGAAAGAAAATAACAACAGAGAGATGTTTGCTAATTCTTAACTAACTTAAATGGCATAATAACCAATGACTTGTCTTTTAATACATAGTAAACACAAGATTGCATCCTGTAAGCTAGCTTACTAGCAAACTTCACTGGTTAACTTAGCACAGTATTTTGTTTAGGTGTCTAGCTGTACACTCACCTAGCACTTTATTAGGAACACTATGCTAATAATGTGTAGAGCCACACTTTGTTCACAGCTTTGAGATTCTCATCCATGTTGACATCACACAATTCCTGGAGATTTTTCATCATGCTATGACTTGCCTGCTCTTGAGTGATTAGCGATTATCTGTGATTGGGAAAGCCACTGAAGTGCAGGTGCCCTTATCCAGAGCGGCTTACATTTTTGTCTCATTTTATACAACTAAGCAATTGAGGGTTAAAGAGGCCTTGCTCAAGGGTCCAGCAATGGCAGCTTGGTGGACCTGGGTTTCAAACTCACAACCTTCTGATCAGTATTTAAACGTCTTAACCACTAAGCTTTGTGAGTTGGTGCATTATATCACGCTGGAAGTAGCCATTAGAAGATGGACATGAAGGATGTATTCGGTCAGGAACAATACACAAATATTCAAGCTATGATTGATTGGTACTAACAGATCCAAAGTGTGCAGAGAAAACATTCCCCATACTATTACACCACTTCCACCAGCCTGGACTGTTGACACAAAGCAGGTTGGGTCGTTTTGTTGGTGCCAAATTTGGCTGATCTTCACCGATCAGGCATAACATTATGACCACCTGCCTAATTGTGTTGGTCTCCATTTTGCTGCCAAAACAGCCCTGACCCGTCGAGGCATGGACTCCACTAGATCCCTGAAGGTGTGCTGTGGTATCTGGCACCAAGATGTTAGCAGCAGATACCCATGGAGGCTCCACCTCACAACTCACAAGTTTTGTAAGCCAGGGATCTCTCTAGCTGTAATAAAATAAAAAAATAAAAATAAATGAATAAATAAATAAACAAACTCCATGGACCTTTTTTCTCTTTTTATGAACATAAGCCAACTGTTCAAATATAAACCTAATTATTTAAATGAAAACTTTTTCAAGATACATTTTAAAATCACATATTACAGCAATCGAATTTTAGTTATGGATGGATGGATGAACGGATGGATGGAAGAACCTTTTGTACAAAGGGAAAATTCCATGCACGTTATTAAGAGCTTTTATTTTAAAGCGTGATGAATGGAGAGTTTAAAGGTTAATGTCCTCATTCTCATACATTATCACTCCTACAGAGACAGCTCAGACACTGAGGCTTGTACAGTCTAAACCTAATAATAATAATAATAATAATAATCAAATACTACTACTACTACTACTACTACTAATAATAATAATAATAATAAAATACAAAATAAACAAACAATAATAATCAAACAATAATAATAATAAAAAATAATAATAATACAAAATAAATAAACAAACAATAATAATCAAATACTACTACTACTACTAATAATAACACTTAATTAAAAATAAATTAATTAAAAAAGGAAGCTCTTTGTAAGGGTCAGTGTGTTTCCCAACACAAAGAACAAAACCAGAATTAACCTTTAAACCATAAGACTTAAGACATATTAGACGCTATAGAAGATAACAGACATGATGGAAAAGATGAGTTTAATCACAACACAAGACATTTGTGAAATATATAAATAGCTAAAAACAAACATAATATAATATAATATAATATAATATAATATAATATAATATAATATAATATAATATAATATAATATAATATAATATAATATAATAATTATATAAATATAAATATAAATATAAATATAAATATAAATATAAATATAAAAAGAAAAATACTCACTTTACAGTTCTGGCTTTTGTAAGCCGACATGTCTCATACCAAAATTTTCAAAACCACATCTTTATTCCAGATGATCCGTTTACTTTAATAACAGTTTGTGTATCCAAAAGTCCGGCCCTGAGAGCTGAGAGTAAACAGCCTGCAGGACTCATGACTCTCTGAACAGTGGACAGAGCAGGACGGACTTTGATCCTCCCGTGCTCATATAAACAAACAAGCAACCCAGCTGCACCATTTCATCACCATCTTGATCATCTCTCTCATTCACACACACACACACACACACACAACTAAGTAACACTAAAATAAAAATAAAATAAAATAATTATATAAATATTTTAATTAATAAAATAATTAAAATAAATAAATAAATAAATGATTTTAAAATCCCACAAATAATTTTTTTTATTTAAAAAAATAAATGAAAAAATATTTCAAAAATTCAATATTCATCTTAAACAAGTTGACAATAAATGCGAGGATAAGATATAATTATAATTATAATTTACAATTATAAAGTATAAATGGAATTTAAAAAAATACACATACATATATATATATATTTATATACATATATATATATATATATATATATATATATATATATATATATATATATATATATATATATATATATATATGTATATATGTATGCATCCTATAGTAAATCTCTCCTAAATAAATAAATCTTTATTTTCTGATTTTATTTCGACTTGGGAAAAAAGAATCATTTCAAAAATAATAAAGAAATTTATAATAAAATTAAAATCGATGTTTCAGTCCATGACCCAGTGAACCGAAATCAGGATATATTTATTGATACAGACATATTTGTCACTAGGTGGAGTGGTACTGCTTCTTCTGTAGCTAGCATGCAACCTTGCACCTAAAACTTTACAAAATATTACCTTTTAAATAAAGTTTAACTAATATAAATGTAATATTTTAATTAAAAAATGGAATAATTTATTAATAACTATACTTTTACATTTAAAAAATTCCATACTGTATAATTAAAAATTAATTATTTTAGTGTTTTTTTGTATCTATTAATTTGTATTTATTCACCATTAATTATTAAAATAATTCAACATATTAAGATATGAGCTGACACTGAGCTGAGAATTTATGAGACTGAATAACTGATGAACTCGTTAATGTAAAATATAAAAATAGAATTATTTTGTGATGTGTGTTTTGCAGTGTTACTCAGATCCTGAAATTATTTTAGACGTTTCATTTCAGTATTTTAGATGCTGGTTCTCATAGTCGCTGTGTTATAATCCAGAAGGCGTCCAGCAGATCTCAGGCCGGACCGCACCATCTGCCAGTGACACTCTCGCTCCCCCCCTTCGTCTCGCTCGCTTCTCTCTTCTGTTATACAACGACCCTAAATGCTAATGTTGAAAATATGGCTTCTTGTTAGAATTCATTCGGACGTGTCATGTTTGTTAGGCAGACGTGACAGCACAGAAAGATGATCAAAGAAGGTCACAAGCAGACAGCTGAAAGCCGGCATGCTAATCAGCTAGGCTGCAGGATCTACACTGATCAGGCATAACATTACGACTACCTGCCTAATATTGTGTTGGTCCCCCTTTGCAGCCCTGACCTGCACTGTGTATTCTGACGCTTTTCTATCAGAACCAGCATTAACTTCTTCAGCAGTTTGAGCAACAGTAGCTCGTCTGTTGGATCGGATCACACAGGCCAGTCTTCTCTCCCCACATGTATCAATGTGCCTTGACGGCCCATGACCCTGTTGCCGGTTCACCACTGTTCCTTCCTTGGACCATTTTTGATAGACACTGACCACTGCAGACCGGGAACACCCCACAAGAGCTGCAGTTTTGGAGATGCTCTGATCCAGTGGTCTAGCCATCACAATTTGGCCCTTTGTCAAACTCACTCAAATCCTTACACTTGCCCATTTTTCCTGCTTCTAACATCAACTTTGAGGACAAAATGTTGACTTGCTGCCTAATATATCCCACCCACTAACAGGTGCCATGATGAGGAGATACTCAGTGTTAAGTGAGCTGTTACTATGGAAACAAAGACATATTAGGACATGTTGGAACTTCCAACCACTCAGGTCTAGGTATTAAAACAATGCAGAACGAATGGATTGTGAGATACATTTTAACTCCTGGGGCATTTTGGAAAAAATAGCTGATTGGTGGCTTTGGTCTAACATCAACACGTCTCTGATTTTAGCCACTAGAGAGCATCGTGGATTGGGATTTGGTGTCTCTGGTGTATGAAGATTTATAAAAACAGTTGTTTGAGACTAACGAATGGAAATATCGTAAGAAGAAATACGCAAATGAAGGTGGAGCCATGTGCAGAATCTGTGGAGTGACCATCACTTATTTTATTTAGCATGTCATGCTACATGCTATAAATGTATATCCATTTTAAACACTATAAAGCCATATGGTTTGGAAATGGAGACTTTGTATCGCCTGACAGGATCGTATTGCGCCCGGGAAAAATGTTAAACCCAGCGTTTTAATCTTGGATGTGTGTGGTGTGAGGATGTGTGTGACACACTGACCTGTCACGTCCAGCTCACCCAGGCTCATGTAGAGCACTTCACTCTGCTGCATAACCACGGCAACCTACTAAAATAAGGACGGGAGGAAGGGGACTGGAACAAACGAGAAGAAAGAAAGAAAAAAAACGGTCGCTTTTTTTTCACATGGAGAACAATCGAGCACCATGGCCAGGAGCCAGGTTCTACACTGTTGCTCAGCATCGTTGAGGATTTTGGATCTTGTTGGGTGATTTGGATCGACTGTAAACTTTGTGTAAGCCGTGTGTGTGTGTGTGTGTGTGTGTGTGTCAGGATGGTTGCACCGACTCTTCTACCTTTTGGCCCGTAGCAGTGAAGAAGGCTGCGAATCCCGAATGCCTCCCATCCAAAACCATGGGCATTGCACTGTCCAGGTGAGTTCCTAGAGATGCTTATTATTATTATTATTATTATTATTATTTCATCTACAGTCAAGCTTAAAATTATTCAAAATTCAGCTACAACAATAACTTAGTATTGTAGCATTCACCTTACCTTCTTATGAGAGACTACTCAGGAGTATAAAGAATTTTTTAGCGAATAAAAATTTTTCTATATCTCCATCTTTTTCCTTTATCCCTCCATTTCTCTCTCTGTCCCTGTTTTTTAATGTCTCTCTATACCTCCCCCTACCTACAGGTCTGATAAATGCCGTATTGTCTCCTCCACTGGGCTTCGGAGCTCTGCGCCGGGAGAAAACAGCGCCTCCTGTTCAGAGATGAATGGCATTGTCAAACCCTCTCGCAATGACATCATTCAAGGCTCTCAGACTAACAACGAAGGTTTGGCACCATTATTATAACTTGTAGGTTATGGGACCTGAATTGTTTGATAATATTTAACGACCACATAAATTGGCAGGGATAAAAAAAATAACAATAATAACCGTGAGCACGGGGGTGAAAAGAATAACAGTCGCACATCTTTCATTGAGTCCATTATAAACTGGAGTGATGTAGCGTTAACACTTATGACATTTGGCAGACTGAAGTGAAGGAGCCAGGAATTGTGTGAAAACATGACGATATTTCTACAAGTGTTTCCACGGATTTCCAGTAACTTTTATATTTAATTGAAGCAAAAAACCCAAACAACAACAAGAAGCAGGATTGCCAGATTGGACTGAAGATTTTCAGCCCAACCACAGCTGAAAACCCGCCCACTTCAAAAAACACCAGCCCAAATTGCATACTGTGATAACTAATACAATAACAAACAGTTATAACAGTTCATAACTTTGTGATATTAGCTTAACGAGTACAACGATTACAACAACGCTAATCAAGACTGAAAAGTCTGATTGGACAGGACTCTCCTGAACCTTATTGGCTAAACTGACCCATATTATTAAAATGTCAACATTACATATTACACTTTAATCTAAAGTTCGTTTGAATAGAAAATTAATAAAATATCATGTTTATAGTCAAAAATAAAAACCCACGAGTTGCATCAAAAACCAGACCAAATTTTATCAACCCGCCCTATGCATTATTTCCCGGTGAGATGTGACCAAAAGACGCCCAATCTGGCAACACTGACAAGAAGTTTAGGCTACAGGTATTTGGAGTGTATTAAAGAGGTAAAGACTCAAAAAGAGTCTTTATTTTTGAGTCTTTACCTCTTTAATACACTCCAAATACCTGTGGCCTAAACTTCTTGTCAGTGTTGCCAGATTGGGCAGATTGGGTTTGTCCTAGCTTAGAATGTTGGGTGAAAGCACAAGGTTAATCATGATACAGTGGACGGAAGTGGGTGGGAAGGGTTAAGGGTCTTGCTTAAGGACCAACAGTGGAAAACTGTGTTACACCTCAAATATTTTGTATTGCATGATGGTACATTGTTGAACTACAAGTGCACAAGATCTGTATGTTTGCATGTGTGTTTGTTTAGAGGAGCTGTTGGTTCCTGCCCTTCCAGAAAAAGCTGATATAGAGAGAGGCTATGTGACTCCACAGCAGGTGTACAACTTGCTAAATGCTGAAGCTGGTGAACCAGCACTCCATGACCCGTACTACATGCTCATTCTGGACTGTCGCTCTGCTGACAGGTACCGCATGCTGCACAGACGTCCAGCCCATTTACCACACATAAGTATGATTTGAACTAGCGTTTGTCCTCTTATGTACCTCATCTCTTTTGAAATACAGGTATAAGCAAAGTCACCTGGTTACGGCACGTGCAAGTGTGACCGTAATTCACCCAGATCTTGGCTGTTTGATAAGCTGTGTCCAGCTACAGGAGTTTTCCATCATTCTGCTGTATGCAGAAGAAGGACACAGTCCAGGTACCATGATCTGTAAACAATTAAAGATCTGGATATTTTAGAACAGCCCAAGTACCACAGATACCAAAAGGATAATTGAGACATTTCAAGGGACCACTTAAATACCACAATTGAGCCCTAGTACAATGGGGCATCATTAAGGCAAAGAGTTTTTAGATACATTTTGGGACTCAGATGCTCTGCATTCTGCCCCAGAATTCCTGCTGCATGGATCTTCTTCAAAATAACACTATGGTAAATTCAGGATCAACCACCTTCCAAGGACTACTAATGTAGCATTATCGGAATTGCCCAAAATCCATAGTTTTGAGCTTTTGTCCTTTAGGTAAGACATCATGCCATCGTCAAGAAATTGCTGTCATTCCACATGAAATGACTCGTCAAGTTATGGACAACTTTCGTGAACACCTTCAACAGTGTGTGGACAATAACGGCACCCATTTAACTATGTAATTTTTAAAACGAAATGAAACAAAATGGCATTATATGTACATTTGGAAAATAGAAACACATTTTTCATTCTTTACTCTATTTCGCTTTTATTAAACCTACAAATGTGTCAGATCATTTTGCCGCACCCTGTATAATACGATCAATTATATGGAAAAAAAAACCTTGTCTAAAATATCAAGTCCTGCCCAGGAGGATTTCATATTTAGATATCCCATTTTCAAAGACACTCCAACTCACCAGTTAATTACCAGGTTTTCTGGGCCTGTCAAGTACCAACCTGTACTAGACTCCAAGCCTCTAGTACTAGAACTGGTGTCCCCTGGTATACAAGGTCATTTTGAGCAAGTTCTCATTAGATGCCGAACTTTCAGCATCAGAATAGGCAAAATCTCCAAAACCATCCACTAGGCAGAATCAATCCAATTCAGACATATCCCAGGTACAAAGAATGTACAGCTGATCCCAACAAGTCAGTCCATTATTAAGCCTCTGTCTTCTTTCCTCTGTTGTGTACAGTAGGCAGCCAAGAGGCACGTGCCGACAACCCCACCCTACAGCACTGCTTTTTCCAGCTGAGTGCCCTCGGCATGGATCCTGTCATCTTGCTGGGTGGCTACTCAGCCTTCCACTCCCTCTACCCCTTCCTGTGTACACCTCGGATGGTCCTGCTCGAGTCTGAACGCCGCCTCCTCACCATCTATCCCTCTGAAATCCTGGAAGGGGCATTGTACCAAGGTTCTGCCTCGCAAGCGCAGGACTACCGCATCATCAAGAACCTGCATATCACACATGTGGTCAATGCCACCGCTGAAATCTCTGATGCCTTCCCCAATGTCCTGAGGTATTTGCGACTCCGACTCAGCGATGACGCGCAACAGGACCTTCGCCAGGCACTTCCAGAAGCTTCCCGTTTCATAGCAGCAGCCCTGAGGGGTTCACCGGGCTCGCCTGGTGGGCGTGTACTAGTTCACTGCAGCCTGGGACGAAGCCGAAGCTCAGTGTTGACGCTGGGTTTCCTGATGGAACAGCGCCGCTGGTCTCTTCTTCACGCTTTCCGTTGGCTCAAGGAGAGGCGCACTTGTGCGGCACCAAATGCTGGGTTCCTTCGTCAACTCTCAGAATACGAGGAGCAATTGTTCGGGAGGCGCCTAACCTCTCTTGATGACATTCGGCTTTGAACATGGGTCATTAAGAACAATTTTTGGAAATCAGTGATCACAGATTTTAAAAGACTCTACAGATTCATATTCAAGATTCCAGACAGTCAGAGAATAAGGAAGAATTACAGATTGCTGGTACTTAGCTGGTTGCGTTAAGTGTGCAGTGTCATGGAGATCTAACTTCTTGCAGAGTTTGGTTTTCTGACCATGACTGGCTGGCTCAATTGTGTTTAGGATAAATGGGGTAAAATTATCAAAGATTATCATTTCTAGTTCAACTGGACAAGAACAAACTCTGAGTACCAGGTGACTACATAAATGTGTCAGAAATTAGCCATAAATTATACATACCCTTTGAAGAGCTAGACCAAGTCATTATTTGGTTCTCCTTCCTAATCAAACCTCTTGGTCCCAGCATTTGAATCATCCAGAGGAATCTGATTAAGGTATTTCACAGTCCAGGGCAGTAGTGGCTTAGTGGTTAGGGCTTTTGCTTCTGGACAATAAGGATCTGAATTTGAATCTCCAAACTGCCACTGGTGGCCCACCATCTTCTCAGATCAGTTGGGACTCTCTTTGAATGAAAGCATCTGCCAAGGGTGTAAATGCAATTGGTGTATAATATAGCTTTTGGCAGGGCATTTCAAATAGTAATGCTGGTGATATATGGAATAGAGAAATTATATAAACTAGACCAATGGTAGGTATTTTTTTCCAAAACAAGCAAAAGCCACACCTGACTCCACCTAGACCTGTGAATATGTGTTGTTGATAAGTTCCAGTGTGGGATCTTCATCCTTATCAAATTTGACTTTGCTGATCAAGCACTCAAGTAAGACTTTTACCCACGAATCCTGAGGAATCACTGGCTTTTCTTGCTCTCATAACCTGGTCTGGATTATTATGGTATGTTGAAAACAGTGAAAACTTGAAAATGTAGATGATGTAGAAGAGTTTCTTTTAGGACCAGTATTGGAAACCCATTCTCTAGACCTGTGGTTCTCAAAGTGTGGTCTTTGGGTCCTCCAGGGGTCAGTGAAGCATAGGCAGGGGGTCTATGACTGGTGGTAGAAATCATTATGTCACATTAACAATGTTATATTCATTTTAGGGGTCCAAGCACCAACTCAAGTCAACTCAGACTTAATGGGTTCTATCAGTGGAAATTTCAGGAACAGAAAGTTCTATGGCTCCAAAAAAAACCCATTTAGTAATTTTTACTGAAATAAAAATGTACTGAGGGAGTCTGTAGAATATCATTTACAGTTCAGTTACAGATCTTTTAAAGTCCCTGGTTCTCAAAATGTCTGAGAACCACTGCTCTAGACAATCTTCCTGAATAAGATTGGAGACCACTTGACAAGAAAAATATTACAACAATAATAACAATTTGGCTAAGAATGTTATTGGAAAGATCAAAAAAGCCAATCCAAAATAGATTTGGACAAGACATCCATTCCTGCTACACTCTTTTTCAGATAATAAGCAACAAAATAAACAACAAAAAAAAACACTTTTTGCTAATTTATTTGTTTTTCCCCTTCTCAGGAGGACAATGAAAATGTGACAAATATTGAGAAATATTAAGGAATTCATAGATACTACATAGCTGGGTTTGAAATGTTGTATATTTAGACTAGTAAAAAAACATTGTTATTTTTGTATTATTATTTTTGACAATAGTGTTAGTGTTTGCTTTCTGTTTTTCTAGACACCACAAAACACCAAAGAACAAAACCACTGACTTGAAACCTGCAAAGCATCCTAGCTAAAGTTCCCCTAATTTAGTGATAAGTAATTTATGAAAATTCAAACATTTTTAGCCTATTGGCATTAGGTTATTGATATACTAAAACTGTTATACATTATTACTAATAAATAATGTATAATTAATAGCTAATAAATAGTTTCTCATTAAAATCAAATACACTCCATTTTCTACGGATGCTGCAGTGAACATGTTCTTGCATAAATGATTTTATACTGGTTTACTGTCACTGCTTGGTTGTAAAGAATGATTTCATCTACTACACAATGTAATAAAGTGTACATTTATTTTATATCTCCACGGCTCTTTTCACAGGGGGTGGTGTGGATTATTTTGGTTTTGAGCCTGTTGTTTAAATGCAGTGCGAGCCTCGCTAGCAAACAACACAACACACGATCATAAAAATTCCTCGGCTTCGCAAACTTCACAGCAGAGTGACGGCTTGCCCTCGGTGGCTGGGGTGTTGAAAAGTCTGCAAACGATCTAAACCCGAGAGACTCGGCTCTAGAGGTAGAGACTAATTACAGACCTTGTTAAGTTAAGAAGTAAGAAGATGAATAACGATCGCTTTAACTCGAGGGAGCAGAGATTAAAGAGGAAGAATGTGAAGGAGAAAGAAAGAATTGTTGAGCTGATTATATCCATAATTATACAGAATGACGTTGGATATAGACAGATTTACCCACGTATACCCAGTAAAACAGCCCTTCTGGGGTTTCAAGGGGCAACTTGCAGCTCTTTTTGACTCCTTTTTGGATTGTTTTTCCACTGGTTTAATATTAAAATCCTAAACTCATCAGATTTATCCTACAACACCGTTCTTATTGGCCAGAAGTTGTTGATTTATATTCTATAGCAGCAGCAGCTCAGATTGTTTCTGGAGACGATTTACATTTTATGTTTATTTACGATTTCTCCCCAGTATCAATAAATGTAAGTCATAATAGGAGCTCAATTCATTCACAGTTGTTCCCCAAAATGAAATTTAACGTCATATGATCAAAATATTGAATACAAATTTAATCATTGGAAAATTGCTAGTATGCTAGTATGATGTTTTTTTGCTAGTATAAACAGCATCATAATTTTTTTTTCTTCTAACACCACATCCTGATATCACATATACATTTACTTATATGCAGCATCATGGAATTAGAGCGACCGTTAAAGATGCTAGAGGTCAATAACGCTTTTCAACACCATCACGTCAAATGCTAGTCAAAGAGCTAGAATTAAAGCAATTTCTAATTTCTCAGAGTCAGAAGTTCAGAGTCAGTACATCTTAATGAAGATGAATGAATGAAAAAAAACAAGTACAGCTAATGACCTCATGTTCATTTAAAGCTAAACCTGTTGCTAATAAACATAGTTACTAGCTAGGAATATAAGAGATTCGATTCTGCATTTGAAGTCATTGTGATTGGTTCAGGTTCTGGTTCATTTTTTAAGGTTCAGGAAAAAAGAAAAAGTTCCAAAGACTCTAATAAATAAGTAAACAAAAATAAAGTAAAAAAGTTTCAAAAACTTTGTTGGGATGAATCAGACGAATCAAATAACTCGACTCCGTAAGCAGCGTGCGCTTTAGAAAAGAATCGGTTCACTGAAGCTTCTTGTCAATGAACCGCCCATGAACCGGTGTGTGAGTCTCGGCACGTATCACAGAGGAATCCCACCAGCAGATGGCGAGTGGGGGAGAGAGAGAGGAGGCGAGAGCCACCGGATAAAACACGGCTGCAAACCCGGAGCGTGGAATAAACACAGCTAGAGAGTCGAGTCGAGTGGAGGAACCGGGAGATCAACCGGAGCTGCTGGGAATCTGTGTGTGTGTGCGTCATCCAGTGCGTGTGGAGTGACTGACAACTTGTAAAGGGTAAGGATTTCATTCATGATCTTTGGGATAGGAATTTATTGGGACACGTTGTTGCAGAGATTCGTTTGTTTTTGTTGCGTTGTTGTTGTTGATTCCTTTCCATTTCCACAACGCATCACTGTTGGTGAATTGCGCGCGTGCTTATTTCATTCAGTCCAGATTTATTAAAAATTTGTTAGTAAATAAGTGCATTTTCCAGGGATTGCCGGCTTTGTGACATATAACGTGGAAAAAGTTTTGAATAAGTTTACGGAAGAATAAGTTTGAATAAGTTTACTCAGTGGACAGGGATGCGTATACGATTAACGCCTTGATATGAATTATTTCCAAAATAGATAAATAAATAAGATGAAAGGTCTCAGCTATTACAAACAGTAAGAATCTGTTGCACATTTTGCATGACGTACATGTTGCGACAAGACTGACATGCACAGAATGGTCCACAAAGAAATCCCGAAGCGCACAGCTCCGCTCGTGCCAGCGGAGACCCGGTCTCGCGCATGGCTCCCCCCCCCCTACTCACTTCTCTTCCCTACACACCCATCGGCCCTTTTTACCCTTCAGTCTCCTGCACTGTGAAGTCTCCGACGTGGAAATTCGTTCCCTGGGGCGAAGGAGAAGGAAGCTGGAGGACATGGTGGAGGAGGAGGAAGGAGGGAGGGAGGGAGTGAGGGGAGGGATGAGTGAACACGTGGCAGTCTGTTCCAGCGCTTCTCAGCTCGGGATGGTCTCAGGTCTCCATGCCGAACCAGCGGATCGTCACGAACGCAAAACCGATGGGCTGATGTTTCATCGCGTGACGTCACAGTATTAGAAATAATGTGGGGTTATAACACGCAGACAGCAGAAGGAACTCAGCCGAACATCTGGACTGATAGCTGATTCAACATCTTACACGCTTGGTTGATCTTTCTGGTTATTTTTTCGCATGCACTTTGTGGAATTGAAATGACGTTTTTACCTAATGAGCAAACGAATGAATTAATCAGCGAGTTCATAAAGAAATGAAATTAATTCAGCATAATTATAAGACGAGATGATGAGATGTACCTTTGTTCCTCAGTGTTCCTACACTGAGAAATCCAGATGAAATACAGATGCGAAAAAGTTTTTTTTTTTTTAATACATTTTTTGTTCAGTCACTTGTTTGGTTAAATTAATTAATGAGAGTGTGTGTGTGTGTGTGTGTGTGTGTGTGGAAACAAAGCTAGCGCTCTGAAAATTAGCCCAGAGAGGGTCCAGAAGCAGTTTTTTAAAATTATTTTTTAAAGAAAAGTCCATTTATAAAAAATTAAAAATGTATTTACTTATAAATAAATAAATAAATAAATAAATAAATAAAGATAGAAAGAAGGAAGGAAAATAAAGAAAAGGATATTCTGTCTGCACTTCTGGTCATTTGATTAGATTATTTTTCTATATATTACATGTAGTAGATATTACATAATCTACGTAATATGCATGTATCTATGATTATTTTAACTTATTATGAATGTTTTTAACCAATTTATCTTATGGTTATTTATTTATTTATTTACTTAAAAAACATTTTATAATCAGTTCAGCTTTTTTATTATTAATTAATTGATTAATTTATTTTATCCTAAACAGCTGAAGGAAACACACACACAAAAAAATAAAAAAATAAAAAATATAAATAAATAAATATCTGTAGCCTAGAGACAGAAAACATTCAATTGTATGAGATGTATGGAGAAAAAAAACCTAATTTAAATCAAGATTTTGTTCAAACTTGACCAAAGATTAAAAAATAAATGAATTCAAATCAGAATATCTGTGTTAGAAACCCCAGGAAGTCTCTCTGCTCAGACTGGATCGTATTTTCTGCACCTTTCATACCAATTTTCACATCACAGTGTATCTAAGCCTATAGAAAATATCTGATTGGTTGATTGACAGCTTCAGCTCTCTTTTTGGACTACAAATGTTTAACACAGCTGGAGAGCAGATTTGTCGTGACCTCTCTGTCTCACCGTGTGTGTGTGTGTGTGTTTAGCACATTACTCAAACATTCCTTCACTCTTCTCCTCTACGTGGCTACTTATACAAGCACTGCGAGTGTTTAATTAACACACACACACACACACACACACATCTGTCTTGTTTCAGGCACACAGAGAGCATTCTTGGCAGTTCACGTAGTACACACACACAAACATCCTCATTAGCGCTTACTAGAATTATGTATTTTTGTTCCAGACTTTCCAAGTGTGTGTGTGTGTATTTTTGACACTGATGTTATGGTTTGCTAGAGATATATGGACTTGTAAGTGTGTGTGTGTGTTTGTATACACGTGTCTGTATATCTGTGTGTGTGTTTGTGAAAGTGTGTGATCACCCATGTGCAGGTGTATAAGTGTTTGTGTACATGTCTGTATATCTATGTGTGTTTGTGTGTATGTAAATGTCTGTGTGCGCATGTGTGTGTGTGTGTGTGTGTGTGTGTGAGACAGAGAGCAAGAGAGAGAGACTGTTTGTGTGTGTGTGTGTGTGTGTACATGTCTGTATATCTGTGTGTGTGTGTGTCTAAATGTCTGTGTGCAGTATGTGTGTGTAAATGTATGTGTGTGTGTGAGAATGAGATTGTGTGTGTCCATG